>NW_005370851.1:0-7000 GCF_000412655.1 Myotis brandtii | reverse complement strand
TCTGCCAATGGGCTCGAGGCACCGGCCCAGCCTCTGGGAGGGGGCGGGATGAGGGCGGGGCTGCAGCCGGAGACCCAGACTAGGGGAAGGGAGGGGAGGGGGCGAGGTTTCTGCAAAGGAGGTCGCGTGCAACTCTGGAAACGCCTGTACTCGTGGGGCGTGAGAGGATGTGTACAGAGGAGCTGTAGGGAGAGAGAGAGCGTGCCCAATCCGGGTACATAGGAAAATGCACACTTTCCACCATTGTCAAGCGGGAAGACTATGGGAATAGGGCAGAACCTAACCGCTCAAGTGCTAAAATGGGCAAGACGTGAAGTGTAATAAGGAAGTGGAGTTGCTCAGCCTGAGGAGGGCGGAGAGCCGGGTCTGGGAAGGTGCAGCAGACCAGGGTGGGGCTAAAGGGCCCCCCATGGAGCCGGGACCCCTTTTCCCCAACCAGTCTCTGGGAATCCCCTTCTCAGTGGCCAGGTGAGATCCCAACCCTGCTCTCTGGGAAGCCCTCCTCCACGCCCATCCTCAGGCCAGCTTAGCGGCCTCCTTCCCTGCACACTCAGCCCAGGTCTGACCCAGCCTCTTGCCACCCGGCCTTCCTCTGCCTGGAGCCAGACCTGACGGTGAGACTCTCCCACAGCTAGATGGCCCCAGCTTGGCTCACTGCTGTTTCCTTGCTTCCCAGGCCCGGTCAGCCTGGGAGTCCATCTGTGTTTGTTGCTTTTGTCATTAAATGTGTGGCCCAGAGGTCACGTGCAAGGCAGTGCTGGGCGGGTCCCTGGTGGCGACTGCAGGAATGGCACCCTTGTCCTGGTCCCTTGTTGTGGACTCCGAGCCTCCTGCACACACAGACTCCCAGAGGGAGACTGACACTTGGCCAGCCCAACGCCCAGGGCTCTGCCCTGAAGGAAGAACGTATGGCTGGGGGTGGGAAGGGAGCCCTCCCCTGCCCCGAAGGGTGAAAGGGAACTCAAGTTTCTTGGTGCAAAGGAGCCGGCTCTGTAAGGGCCCCTTGGGTAGAGACGTGGAACCAGGGACTGCAGCAGGTCACCTTCAGATGGATAACCAAGGTCCAAGAACGCATCTGACCACGGTGTTCAGAGTGGTCCTTTAGCTGGCGGCGGTCGTAACGGTACCAGGTGTGAGACCCGTGGGGTCAGACCAGACCTGGGCTCAGCAACCTCAGTACTTGAGTTCTGGCTAGGAAAGAATTCAGAGCCAAGACTCAAACTATAAGAGAACATTTATTTAGAAAAATCACAGAGGTGGAAGTAATTCGTAGAAGAAATGAGCTGAGGAAACGTTATAGAGCAGTGGTTCTCAACCTTGGCTGCACATGAGAATCACCTGGGAACCTTTTTAAAATCCTGATTTCTGGGCCTCATCCTCCGGAAATTCTGTTTCTTTGTTATGGGGTGGAGCCACAACATTAGTAACAAAGAAACCGAATTTCGGGAGGGTGGGGCCCAGAAATCAGAATTTTAAAAAGATTCCCAGGTGATTCTAATGTGCAACCAAGGTTGAGAACCACTGTTATAGAGGCAAAGGGAGGGCCCTTGGAGCTTAGACATGAGGACGATAAAGGTGATGCACCTCGGGGAAAGGGAAAGGGAACGGCAGGGTGTACTCCAGGAGGGAGACGCACTGGTCCTCCTCCTAAGGGTTTTAAGGGTGGAGATGTTAGGGGTAGTCCCAGGGGGAATATCTGAATAGAATACTCAGCAGCTTTTCAGGTGTGTCTTTTCAAGGTCTAGAACAGTGATAGTGAACCTTTTGAGCTCGGCGTGTCAGCATTTTGAAAAACCCTAACTTAACTCTGGTGCCGTGTCACATATAGAAATTTTTTGATCTTTGCAACCATAGTAAAACAAAGATTTATATTTTTGATATTTGTTTTATATATTTAAATGCCATTTAACAAGGAAAAATCAACCAAAAAAATGAGTTCGCGTGTCACCTCTGACACGCGTGTCATAGGTTCGCCATCACTGGTCTAGAATCTAGATCTCCACTGATTGATTGGTCGGAGCCAGGGCACGGGGTCATTATCCAATGCAGCTGGTCCTGAGGTCAGCTTTGGCCTCGCTTGTCTGGTTTTGCAGCTTTTCTGGGTTTGGAGCTGAAGTACAACTGAGGCCTAGATGTCATCTCTAGGAAGGAAAAGTCAGGAGGTCCAAATGGCATGACCAGTGATATGCTAGGGAGGAAATGCCACCCTGGGGACAAGGCCCCACCCTATCTTTGTCCTTTGCTAGGCACCCAGGGCTTTCCACCCTGGCGACCTTCTGTACCTGGCCCATAGTCCTTGCTCTGCTCATGTCTAACTCCCCACCACACTTTCTGTTCTTTGAGGAGGAAAAATTAACTCCTTATCCTTCTTTGCTAATTAATAAGCCATGAATATTACTGATACACTTATTACGGTATTCTCTATGCTAGTAGCTTCCTTCACCCACCCTGCAGAGCCGGTCTTACACCCACTCTTTGAGGCTTTGTTCTCTACCCCCTGGAGTGCTAGTTCAGCACCTTGTCCCCTGAGGGATTAATCTGTCTCCCTCTCCCAGGGGATTAGCCTCCTAGCCTACACACACGCACACACACACATCTGAGCCCTGTAAGATGCCCTGGAAAACGAAGCTGAGACACCCCTGCAGAGGGAGCCTGGAGCTCTTTGGGGCTGGCACAGCCTTCCCTGGGCTCCTGAGCTCCTTCGTCGTTCCTTCCCACCCCCAACCTGAACCCCAAGTGCTGAGAGCTGCCCCTCAGCCATTTTGCAGACACTGAAACCTCAGAAGTGACAACGTATTTTCAACTTTTTCCTCCTTTTGCTAGGAGCTCTGGGCTGGGGGTCAGCAGGTCTGCTGCCGATCCTGGTTTTGCCATTAACTTTCTGTGACACTTAGAATACGTGGCATAGAGAGTGTGACATGCAGGTGTGAGTGGGACCCTGGCTGCAGATTAGAATCACCTGGTGAGCTCTAACTGTGTCTTGATCTCCGAACCCCATCCCAGGCAAATCAGAATCTCCACCTACAGGTGCCTGGGAATCGCTGTTCTTTTAAAGGTCCCGGCACTTTCTAAAGTGCAGCCAGGACTGAGCATCCCTGGTGTAGAGGTAGTCATGAGGGGGAGGTGGTCAGCCAGCACTGTATCAGAAGGTCACACACCAGAGGTCACAGCCTATCCAGCCGTATGCTGATAAATGCATCATAACTGTCACTCCATGGGGGAGGACCCTGTTGCCAATTTCCATAGTGTAAATACTTCCACCACATCTGATTTCACATTTCCAACTCAAAGTAAATTAACCTGGGAGTTAAAGAAACCCACACAGTCACACACAATCAGTTCAGCCGCCTCTACAGTTCTCCATGTCTACATCCACCCTCACCCCACTCCCAACCTTTCCTGATTAGCATAGAGAATGCCACAATGAGTGTATCAGTAATATTCATGGATTATGAACTGGCATAGCAGGTATTAGAAATGAGCTCCCCTTTGGGGAAATTAGTAGTATTCGAGCTGTGTAGATTGGCTAAAATGGTTTGGGGTCACCACTAAGTCCTTGTTCAGAGTAAACAAATCTCAGCCCTAATGGGTGTGGCTCCGTTGGTTGAGCTGCATCCCATACACCAAAAGGTCACCCATTTGATTCCAGGTCAGGGCACATGCCCTGGTTGTGGGCTCCTCTCCAATAGGGGGCCTGCAGGAGGTAGCCGATTAATGTTTCTCTCTCTCTCTCTCTAACAAATCAATAAAAACATTTTGAAAAGAAAAAAATCACTTAGGGATGATGCACCGAGTTGAACCCTTGGGGATCCCATGTCCCACGGTATTCTGGTTGCCTGATGTAACCATCAGTCTAACTCAGTGGTCGGCAAACTGTGGCTTGCGAGCCACATGCGGCTCTTTGGCTCCTTGAGTGTGGCTCTTCCACAAAATACCGACTTCTGCGCATGGGCCACGAAGTTTCAATCGCACTGTACATGCGCGCCCGCACGTGGTATTTTGTGGAAGAACCACACTCAAGGGGGCAAAGAGCCGCATGTGGCTCGCGAGCTGCAGTTTGCCGACCACGGGTCTAACTGAATCCTGCCTCTACACTGCTGTACCTTCCTTGAGTGGCCCTTTATTACAAGGTGGTCAAGCACCTAAAAGGACCCAGAGCTGGGCCTTCACTGACCTTACGGAACAGATTATATGAACCGGTTTTGTGGCTACTTGCTAATAAATGTTTGTTTCATCAATATTTGTATGGGCAACAGAATTTGTTCTGAGATCTGCTTCCATGATAACTTGGCAGGCAGCTTGCAGGGTGAAATAACCCTCCCTTTTAGTAGCTACGACTGTGTATGGAAAAGAACCTCAGGATTGGGTATGACCAACTTGGCTTGCACGTTTGCATTCGCGCCGCTGGACAAGTGACTCTCTCTGTGCCTCTGTTTCCCCATGTGCGAAGCCATGAGGTGGACTGTTTCTCTTCTAGCTCTAACAGTCTTGGCTATAGTCCTCACAGTCAAGTCAGTCAACAAATGATACTGAGCTTTGCCTATGTCAGGCCCTGCTCCAGGCTCTGGGCACAGCTGTAAACAAGATAGACAAGAGCTTCTGTTCTCTTCTGTTCGGGAGTGCGGGGTTGTGGGGACATGCAACATGTGCCAAACAAACACATGCCCTGGCCAGTGTGGCTCAGGTGGTTGGACCGTCATCCTGTGCACCGGAAGGTCCTAGGTTCGATTTCCAGTCAGGGCACATATCTGGGTTTCGGGTTCAATTCCCAGTGGGGGCACATATGGGAGGCAACTGATCGATGTATCTCTTTCACATCCATGTCTCTCTATCTCTATCTCTCTCCCTCCCTCACTCCCTCCCTCTCCAAAATCAATTTTTAAAAAAACATACATGAAAAGGGTAATTGCATGTAGTGACATGTGCTAAAGATCTGGGAGAAGAGCTTCCAAGTGAAAGAAACAGCAGTGGAAAGGCCATGAGAGAGGAAAAAAAACTTGGCAAGTTCCCTGGGGCTCATGCAAGGGATCAAGGGAGAGTAGAAGGGGCGAGGTCAGAGACAGGGGCAGAGCCTCGTAGCTTTGATAAGCGGTAAAATGTATGTATTTCCAGTTTCAGTGAGAGTCACTGGGAGGTTTTAAGCCAGGACCTGATACAGAATCTGATTTATGCTTCAGGAGGCTGCTGCATGGAGGATGGACAAGAGGCGGCTGGGGCTGGGGCTGAGGGGAGGAAAGCTGGTGGGGAAGCCATTGCAGCATCCCAGAGCTGAAGGCTGTGGCTTGGACTAGGGACACAGCACTGGAAATGGTGACAGGAGGTGCACTGGGGCTGTAGCTTGGAGACAGAGCCAGCAGGGCTTGCTGCAGAGTGGGTATGGAATGTGAGGGAAGAGAAATCCAGGATGATCCGAGTGTTCTTGCCTTGCGCAACTCGCTAGATGTTGCTGTCCTTTCCAACGGCGAGGAAGATCAGAAAGAGAGGGCATGGGAGGAGACTGGGTCAACAATTACTTTGGCCATTTCATTTTTTGAGATATCTTTTCAAAATCCAACTCGAGTTGACCAGGGAACTCAGAGATGAGGGTTAGGTTAGACGACATAAATTCGAGAGTCATCAGATCAGTTAAACCATGGGCCTACAACGTGCGATCATCGAGGGAGAAAATGTAGCAAGAGAAGAGAAGACAATACGAACAGACCCTGGGGTGCTCCAACACGAGAGAATGGGGGGCTGGCAAAGGAAACCGACAAGGTCCAGCTGCTGAGGTAGAAGGAGGATGAGGCCGGAGAGGTGACAGGAATGTCTGGAGAAGAAAAGGCTTCAAGAAGCTAAAAGAGATGCATCATAGGACTTAGTGTCCTGGGAACTCGCCTCAATACACCGAGGCTGCAGTTATGTCCTGGGAGGTCAAGTGGGAGCAGAACAGAGAATTGACCGTCAGCTTTGCAAGATGCCGGTCATTGGAGACTTTCAATGATGCAGTGGAGACAAAATCTGATTGAAGTGGATGGAGGAGAGAAAGGAAGGGGAAGAAATAGAGGAGGAAAGTACAGATACCACAGGAGTGTGCACTCGCGGGCAGGTGTAGGCAACCATTCGCATGGGAGGGAATGCATAGGTGGAATTCTTCCCCACCCACCAAACGGCCTCTGGGGCCAAATATGCAAGAGTCAGCCTCTACGTTGGAGATTTTAAATGGCCAGGAATTCATTGCCGCATCTCCATTGTTAAAGAACAAAATTCAATGGAGTAAATTTGAAGATCTAATTGGCTTTATGAAGTGATTCATGAATTGGCTTTATTAAGCGATTCATGAACCAGAAGAGCGCTCGAGGAATTGTACAAAATGAAAGTTGTGCAAAAAGAGGCTGGGACTACGTTAAAAGAGTAGATTACTTCGGGCAAGGACAGCTTCCCATCAGATTACCTCACTGGTGAGCATCAGGGAATTCCAGGCCGATTGGTTTAAAATTCCACTCCTGGGAGCGGTCGACTCTCCAGTTAGATTACCAGCGGTTCTCAACCTGTGGGTCGCGACCCCTTTGGCGGTCGAACGACCCTTTCACAGGGGTCGCCTAAGACCATCCTGCATACCAGATATTTGCATGACGATTCATAACAGTAGCAACATTACAGTTATGAAGTAGCAACGAAAATAATTTTATGGTTGGGTCACAACCTGAGGACCTGTCTTTAAAGGGCCAGAAGGTTGAGAACCACTGGGTTAGTTCCCCCGTTTTAGCTTGGTGCTGTGGTTCAGCCAACGTGACTCCACTTTGGCCCATTGTTTCTTTTCTTAATAACAAGAGGCGGACTCTGCCTCCCCACCTCTTGAATCCAGGCTGGCTCTTGGGCTTGCTTTCACCACTGCAATGTGAGCGCAGCGAGTCTGAGTCCCAGGCCTAGGAGTCAAGAGGCCTTCCGGCTCCCGCTGTGCGCCCTCTTGAAATGCTGCTGCCCTGAGAACAAACGTGAGCCAGTCTGCTGGAGAGACCTC
>NW_005370850.1:0-783 GCF_000412655.1 Myotis brandtii | reverse complement strand
CCAACTTTGTTATTCTTTCTCAAGATTGCTGCAGCTACTAGTATTCTGGGTCTTTTTGGCTCCATATAAATTTTTGGAGTGTTTGTTCTAGGTCTGTGAAATATTTCATTGGTAGCTTAATAAGGATTGCATTGAATCTATAAATGGCTTTGGATAGTATGGACATTTTAATGATGTTAACTCTACCAATCCATGAACACGGTATATTCTTCCACTTGTTTATAGCTTCCTCTATCTCCTTTCTCAACATCCTGCACTTATCTGAGTACAAGTCGTTTACCATCTTGGTTAATTTTATTCCTACGTATTTTAATTTTTTTGCTATAATAGTAAATGGGATTGTTTTTGTTTGTTTATATTTCTGAGAGTTCATTATTTGTGTATATAAATGCCATTGATTTCTGGGTGTTAATTTTGTATCCTGCAATGTTACTGAATTAGCTTATTAAATCTAATAGTTTTTTTGATGGAGTCTTTAGGATTTTTTATGTACAATGTCATGTCATCTGCGAATAATGACACTTTTATTTCCTCCTTTGCAATTTGTATGCCTTTTATTTCTTCTTCTGTTCTGATTGCTATGGCTAGAACTCCCAGTACTATGTTGAACAAGAGTGGTGAATGCAGACATCCCTGACTTGTTCTTAGGGGAATATTTTGAGGAGGAAAGGTGTTTTCAGCTTATTCAGGTTTTCTGATTCTTCCTGATTTGGTTTTAGAGGATTGTATTTTTCTAGGAATATGTCCATTGCCCAGCTTGTTGGCATATAGTTGTTCATAGTA
>NW_005370849.1:11003-11479 GCF_000412655.1 Myotis brandtii | reverse complement strand
GCCATCAGTACCTGGGAGAGGCAGTGGGCTGTGGGCAGACTGGGGACCGAGGGCTGGGGCAGGAGGGGCCGGGCGGGGGCTTGGAGGATGGGCCTAGACCCGCACCTGTGCCCATGATAGCCTCATGCCTAAAGTTGCTTTCAAGGTGCACAAATTTGTGCACTGTGCCCCTCGTGTGTTATAAAAATACGTACATGGCATAGAAAAAAATGTGGAAAATTATGCACTAAAACATCAATGTTTTTATAAGTAATGAAAATATAAGTAACATATTTCTAATTGTTTATCAGGGATGGTATTATTTTGTGTCTTTCTCAATATTTACCACACATTTGGTAACTTAGAGAAATATATACTGGAACATTCTAATTGAATAATTACTTATTATTGACTTGTTCCCAAAATTAATTAATGAGAGCCTCTAGTTCTATGAACTCTATTCCTAGATTTATCTCTAATTTCTGGGTCTCTGATAA
>NW_005370849.1:8386-9713 GCF_000412655.1 Myotis brandtii | reverse complement strand
CATCTTTAGTAGAATCAACCAATGCACCCAGAGCCTGGAGCTAGGAGCCCCGAGCCACTCATTCCCTCCCTGCCTCCACTTCCCTCACTCCAGCTGCTGCAGTTGAACTACACCTGATGGTACCTCAGTATGAGTCCCAAGCCCCTGGAAATACACAGATGGGGGCAACAGCAAAGCTATCCTGCCTTCACCCACCACACTTCATAGCAGGAAGGGCAGTGGGAGAACTCTCTGGGAAATCAGAGCTAGAAGATATCAATTTCAAGATATATTGCAGTTCTTTGGATGCACATCCTGGGGGTATGTTCCCCACCCAGGGCACACCAGACAGCATGGTATAGTGAGGACACTGCCCTGGAAGTTGGGAACCTAAGGCTGGTTTCTGTTTCTGCTGCCAAGGTGCTGTCTGACCTTGGGACTGCAAAAGTTCCTTTCCATTGGTTATGTCCTTCCTTCCCTTGAGTTCAAAGTCACTGTCTATATACTATATTTTACATATTGAAGTATTTTGCTTGGTATTGAAGGTACTTTTATTTAGGCCTACAGTTTTCTTTTCTTTTTTTAAATATATATATTATTGATTTTTTACAGAGAGGAAGGGAGAGGGATAGAGAGTTAGAAACATCGATGAGAGAGAAACATCGATCAGCTGCCTCTTGCACACCCCCTTCTGGGGATGTGCCCGTACCCAAGGTACATGCTCTTGACCGGAATAGAACCTGGGACCCTTCAGTCCCCAGGCCGACGGTCTATCCACTGAGCCAAACCGGTTAGGGCCTACAGTTTTCTTTTCTGTGCCATCCCTCACCTCCTCCCAGTCACATGGAGGAATTTGTTATTTTCTAAATACACAGTGCTCTACCATGTGTGTCTACTTCTCTTTCTAGACTTTCTTTTTTTTAAAATCTGAATTGCCCTTCACGTACACCTATTTATTCTTAAAATTGTCCCTAAGGTAATCTTTGCTCTGAAACCTTCTCTGATTTAACCCACTTCACCCCTTTTCTCCCATTGCTTTCTGATAACCTGGTCCTCACCTGTACCGAGATCTTATTAAGATCTGGTTTGTATTACAACTGTAGGTGCTGCTTCTGTGGAGAGAATTCTCAGCACTTGGATCTAAAACAAAGTCCTTGAATTAACTGCTTAGCTCTCCTCAGGAGAAGACAAGGTCTGTGGCTCTGGTGGAGACTGAAGAGTCCAGGCTCCCAGCTCCCTCAAGTGTCCTGCTCTCCTCTCTTATCAGTTTCTTTCTTTCTTTCTTTTTTCTTTCTTTCTTTCTTTCTTTCTTTCTTTCTTTCTTTCTTTCTTTCTTTCTTTCTTTCTT
>NW_005370849.1:3840-8348 GCF_000412655.1 Myotis brandtii | reverse complement strand
TCCTTCCTTCCTCTCTCTCTCTCTCTCTCTCTCTCTCTCTCTCTCTCTCTTCCTTTCCTCACCTAAAAATATATGTTTATTGACTTTTTTAGAGAGAGAAGAAGGGAGAGAGAGAGAAACATCAATTGGCCACTTCCTCCATCACTCCCTCCCACACACACACCCCAACAGGGGATTGAACCCACAAATTCAGTATGTACCCAGACCTGGCATTGAACTCACAACATTTTGGTGCATGGGATGATGCTCCAACCGACCGAACCATCAGGCCATGGCATCAGCTCTTTTTTTTTCACTCAGAAATCCTGGGTGATAATTAATACCACTGTGATAAACTATCACAAGAGCTGGTACAAGTGGGTTACATTAAATAAGGAATGGAGGCACTGGTGCTCACCCTACAAGGGAAGGGCAGGGAAACTCTCCTAAAATGGGTGGAACCAAGGAGACCACAGTACTACCTAGGCTGAAAGGTAATTAGGTCTCCTCCCAAGTCTCTGCCTTCCCTCAGACACCTTGAGCAATATCTGACCTCCATTAGGAAGACCCAAGGCTGGCACTAGGAGTGGAAAAGGACATAAGGTAGATGCACTCTGTCCTTGGGGCTGAGGAAAACTTATAGTGTCAGGAGGCATAGAGTGAGAGGAAGGACACTCAGGCCCTTTTCTGTGTGTTCTAGAGACCAGGCTATTGACTGCATCTGGTGGGCTCACAGACAGATCAGAGCTGCCCTCTGGGAAAGTGCAACCTGTACTTGGTTGGCCTCAAACAAGGGCTCAGATATTGGAACTCCTTTCTTTCCCAGTTCACACTGTTGGATGGAATGAAGTGAAATGGGCTTGGAAAGAGAAGTGAGAAGTCTTCTAAAATGGAAATCATCAATAGAAATGATAACCTGCACAGCCTTGAAAGCATTTTACACTTTTGTCCTTGGCTCTAGGAGGATTTCAGAGATTAATTTCCAGGCACCTATGGAAGGGACAAATATGTACTTCCCTTCACTTTCCCACCTGCACCTGGTAACAGACCAGTCACTGATGTGGCTTCATAATGTCCTGTGGTCTTGGGAGCCTTCCTTGAACACTCCAGTTTATCCTTTCTCTTCCTTTTTGTGCTCCTTCATCTGCACGTGAGTAAACTCTGTCTAGTCTCTCCTGTTAATGTGGCTTTCCATCAGTTAATTCACAGGCCCCCAAACAGGAACCTAAATGGGTAGAAAATTTTTTCCTCCAAACACCATTCAAGATGATAAGAATACTATCTAAGGACTAAGAGACAAGCAAAACATGAGTGGAGGGTGAGGTGGTGGGTGAACTACAGAAACATGAAACTAAAAGCTTATGCTATGCCATGGCTTCCTTAGCCCCCTGCTACTCCAATCAAATACATGTTATGTCTGATCAAATAATTGAATAATACTCCTTTAGGCCACTTCACAATGGACATTTCCTTTGGTTAAGACCACATTCCACTTGTTAAGATCACATTCCACTTGCTAAGACTATTATCCATCCCCTCTGTACCTTTCTAGGATCAGGACCAGCCCAGAGAACTCTCTGTCCAGAAAACGCCTGCCTAGAGTCCTTTAAATTCTCCGACTCCCTGTCCCTGGGTGCTGGCGCCATGTTGGGGTTCAGCCCATTTGATATCCAGATGACCTCATCAACACTAATAAAAGAGAAACATGCAAATTGGTGTCACTCCGCTATGCCCACCAGCCAATCAGATGAGTAAGCAAATTAACCCAACAAAGATGGCGTCCTTCGCTCTCTTCTCTGCTTCACTCTGGCCACAGGAAGCCCTATTCTAGCAGGAATCTTCCTGCCCTCCGTAAGTGACTCTAACATTTGGTGCTGAAAGCTGGGAGGATTCCAGGGGGAAGAGAGCCATAATATTGGCTTTGGTCACCCTAAGTTTGCTACTCAGAGAGCAGTAGGCAGCATCAGCTTGTCCTGTACTTACTTCGGAATCCTACTCCGGTAACTGGATTGCTGGCCTCAATTAGGCCTCCATCCCGTATGGACCCTCTTTAACCAGCCGAGGAGGATGCAGGATTGAGAACCTTTCTCCATTGTTGACCCTTCATCCCACACTGGCCAATCTTTTCTAGGTGAGTGACATTCCACAATTCCCCTCATTTTGTGTCTTCTGCCCATTCACTCTCACTGACTCTTTGAAAGTCTCTCATCTCAAAAATCCTAGTGCTAGGCCTGAAGACTCCTCAGCCATTTGGCTTTGGGTCCTTCTTGATTGGGTTCAGTCTATAGGGTCATCCCTCATTTCTCCTGGTGATTTGTTTAGCAGTGGGGACACCTGCCCTAAACAGTCACCTTTGGATTTGTGGTCTGTCATTCACCCTTCCTCTCTCATGGGCCAAGCTACACTCCCTCTGCATACTCACAAGGGAGATCATGCCCAAGCACCTCATTTTCTTTTGTAATACTGTTTGGCCACGATATAAACTAGATGATAAATTTCAATGGCTTAAAAATGGAACTTCCAATTTTAACACATTGCACGATTTAGATAATTGCTCTCATCAGAAAATGGTCAGAGATTCCCTATATCCAGGCCTTTTCACCCTCTAGTCCCAGACCTTTCTCTGTCACTCTTCTACCCATCAGATTCTACTCCTTCACACAAAACATCATACCCTAAACACTGCTGATTCTGAATCTACTTTTGACCCAGCAGACCACTGACCTCCACCCCTTATGTGTTCCCACTCCATCATCTGCAGTAGAGTCCAAATACTCAGACGCCCCCTAACCAACAACCACCTTCTCGCCTGGTCCCTGAGAGCTCAAATCCTGAGAACTCAAGCTTCACTGCATCCCTTTCCCTACCTAATACTGGCTCTCAGGCCAAAAACCACCTTCCTCAACAGCCACTCTATTCCCACACCCATCCTACCCTGAGAGAGATAGCAGGAATGGAGGGTACTCTCTGAGTACATATTCCATTTCCCATATCCAACCTTGCTGGGACTGACCAGCAGATCCTGAGCGACAGATGAATGATTACTCTGACACAAGGTTCTGTGAAAGAGAGGGCTAAGGGACTGCCTGGTTAAAGGAACCAGGCAGCGCTGTTCACCTACTTCCATAGGCTTTTATTGTGTAGTAACAGCTTGAACTAAAATTAATCTCTAGATACTATTAGCAGGGTAGGTATTCTTCAGTAAACACATGGATCTGTGGTGTCTTTAAAACAAGGACGTTTTGAGGTCTAAACATAAAGATTCCAGTGAAACACCCAGGGGGCTCAGAAAAGTCTCGCCTTTGGCAAGTATCCCCTTGAGCTCTCATTGAGGAGCACTGGCTGGTGGGAGCAGAGGAGTGTGAGGCAACAGAGTTGGACTAGGAGGCAGTGGCTGAGGAGCACCAACCACACCCACACCCACATCACGGGCCCTGTCCTCATTTGTCCTCACTTGTCATCCCGTGGGAAGAACCCGAGCATCTTTCCCCATTGAGCAGGCCTGGGCTGAGCAAGCGGCAAGATACTGCTCTGAGGGTCTGTGTTGCTGCGGGACCTCCTGAGACCGCCAGCCGCCAGCATGGCCCTGTGTGGTTGCAGCCTCTAGCCAAGCTCTGTGGTGGGGCGGGGGGCAGACGGCTGGCGGTCCGGCTCCAGGGGCATGTCCAGCTCACCCTCTCAGATTCTGCTGGAGCTGGGCAAGGCGGACAAGCAGCAGCTGTAGGAACTGCAGCCCGGGGCGTCGCCCTCCGCGGCCCCACCAGCATCAGCCACGTGGATGGCCCCAGGGACAGGGACTCATTCAGCCACAGCAAGGGAAGGAGCAGGCGACTTCTGACGAGAGTAACGTAAAACAGGGTCTGTTACCTAGCTTGGATGACTTGCTGTTCTACACAATTGCAGAAAGACAAGAGAAAATACCTGTTCATAAATTTATTACAGCACTCAAATCTACAGGTTTGCAAACATCTGATCCCAGGTTGAGTGTATGGATATGTGGATATGTTAAGATTAACTCTTCAAACAACATCAAATGGTGTCATGCTAGACAAAGATCTTCTTAAAAAATGCGTTCAAAGCAACATTGTTCTGTTGACGCAAGCCAGAAGAAAGTTTGTCCTTCCTGACTTTATGCCTTTTACTTCTCATATCGATGAGTTATATGAAAGTCTTATGAAAAGCAGTCTGGAGGAAAGGTTGCAGACTATATTCCTCAACTAACCAAGTTCAGTCCTGATTTGTGGGGTGTATCGGTTTGTACAGTTGATGGACAGAGGCATTCTATTGGAGATACCAAAGTTCCATTTTGTCTTCAGTCCTGTGTAAAACCTTTGAAATAAGCCACTGTGGTTAATGACCTTGAAACAGAATATGTGCATCAATATGTTGGGAAAGAGCCAAGTGGATTAAGATTCAGCCAACTGTTTTTAAATGAAGATGATAAGCCACATAATCCTATGGTAAATGCTGGAGCAATTGTTGTGACTTCATTAATAAAGGATTGGTGGTGATCCTCAGGAAATGGGGCA
>NW_005370849.1:0-527 GCF_000412655.1 Myotis brandtii | reverse complement strand
GGCAAATAGCAATATTAAAATATTTTTAATAATTAATTCCTTTTCAATGTGCACTAATTCATGCACTGGGCCACTAGCATGCATATATGCATAGCCCATGGACACAGACAGCGTGGTAAAGAAGGCCTGGGAGAGGCGCGGGGTGGGGGGGGGCAATGGGAAACAAACAAACTGGACATCTTTAATGCTTTCAGCAATAAAGATAAATTAAAATAAGTAAATAAATACATATTTTTTTGCCGCTATCTCTAAATTCCTCCTAGGTGAGTGTCCTGAAATTCATTTCCCGTGACACCAGAGAAGTGCCTATTTCCAACTGGTGCTGGGAGACACCCTCCCTTGGTGTCAGTCCTCTTCTGGTAACAAAAGAGTTCTCACTTATTCTCACACTCATTAGAATGCAGCAGAAAGTGTTTTATTGCTGTTAATGCACCATAGCAAAGCTTAACAGAAGTCCTGAGGTTAAAATTATGGAGGTTTCAACCTTTCATTGCCCTCTTCCTTATTGCCTTCCTTTGAAACACACA
>NW_005370848.1:482335-488716 GCF_000412655.1 Myotis brandtii | reverse complement strand
TGCAGAGTAGGGCCAGCCTTGAACCCAGGTCTTGTTAGTAATGGTCGGCGGATCTCCCAGGGAGTCCATCCGAAGCCTCATCAGGGCCAGGAACACTTACAAGAACAGAGACACTTGCACCTCCTGCGGACTCTCCGAAGATGGTCACGGAGCCTGGGTCCCCTCCAAAGTTGGCAATGTTCTCCTGGACCCAGCGCAGCGCGGCCAGCTGGTCTAAGTGACCCCAGTTGCCCCGGCTGTGTTCATCCCCTGTGCTGTGGGTAAGAGAATGGGGGGAGGGGAGGTAGAGTCATCATGGCAGGATTCCCAGGATCATAGCTTGGGCTGGGGCTCTAGGTGAGCCCTCCACAGCCCAGACTCACAGGTGTAGCCTTGTCTGTTTAGCTCTCCATTCAATCACCTGGCATGTACTTACTGAGTATCTGCTATGTGCCAAACACTGTTTTATGAGCCTGAAGCAAAATAGACAAAATCTCTAACTACAAGGAGCTCACACTACAGATCATCAACAAACAAACAGGTACATATCTACTTATATAAAAACCCTGGGTTAAGTTCATCACGACTCGGTCTGGCGACCAAGCTGAAGTAAGTCAGTCCTGCAGGGGTTGTCTTGGCAACGGCTGCACCCTCCCCCAAGCTGTTTCCAGAAGCTGTTTCTGGTGAGGGTGAGGTTTGAGGCAGGAACCCGCCCTCGGTGGACTCACTGAATCCTGGGTCCGTTTGCCAAGGGCTGCTCCCTCCCCAGCTGTTTCCCCTGTGGCCTGAGGGAAGAACCCTCCCTTAGAGCACCAGGAGCGCCCAGCAGCAGTCAGTCCTGGGCTCTGGTGTGGGGAGAGGAGAGACTGGAAGGAGAGAAGGCATAGAGAGCTGATGGAGCAGTTTTAATGTAAAGGGGAGCAGAGAAATGGGCCACAGGGTGTGTTTGTTTGTGAAAGAGATGAAGAGTCTCAATGAAGGTGTTGCATGCTGGGACATGACTCCCCTAATACCCTCCTCCAGCCCTACAGGTCTTTCCAGTGAGTGTCCACCCCACCTCCTGTCCATCAGCCATTGCAGGGTCCAAGGTCCTGGGGCCAGTGCATTGAGAAAACCAGAAACTCTGCTCTAAGGAACCCTGGCTCCTGGCTCCACGGAGACTCCATGGAGAAGACTCTAGCCTGGGCTCATGCATGTGCCAACAGTGGAAGCAAACAGGGCGAGTGACCCTGACATTCCTCCTGAGAGGCTTGTCATCTGGAATTAGATGCTCTGACACCTCCCAGCTCTAGCCACACGTTCCATCACCCAGAAGCATTCACCAAGCTCCCACCCATGTCTGCCCTTCCCTCCTTTCCCATGAGAGGTGAGGTGTTGACCCTGCCTCTCTAACTGCTGTGCTGCTGTCATTCCAGAGGTGTGCTGTGTGCTGTGGCAGCACAGGGAAAAAAGAGGTGAGCATTTCAGAGGCAGGAACGTTTGAGTTGGGCCTTATGGGATGCACAGGAGTGGGTCAAGTAGAACAGGCATTCCAGGCAGAGGGAACAGCGCATGCAGAAGCTCAGAGGCAAGTGGACGAGTGTGGTTGGGAAATGAGAGGGTGTGTGGAGCCCAATTATGAGGGGATTTGGATGCCTTCCTGGGGAACTGACATGACATGACCAGAGCTGGGTCCTGCCACACTCACTTCAAGGGCCCATGTGCTGTGCGGAGTCTAATATCTTACCTGAAGAATCCCCAGATGCCCAGGCGGTACTGAATGATCACCACCACCACGTTTTCATGGGCAGAGAGGGCCAGCCCATAGGTTGATGATGCCCCGCCCACCACCAGACCTCCTCCGTGGATCCACACCATGACAGGAAGGAAGCAACCACACAGGTCACAGATAGGAAGCAGAGCTGGGAAGGACCTCCAAGGGTTGTCTGGTTAATCGGGACTCAAGGAGGCTGTTCTCTGAAGCTCATCAGCCCCCAGCAAAGGTGAGGCAGGCAATTGCTCTCCTCCCCACTCCCCTATACTGGGCCAGGCCACGCCCCACCCATGCACCTGGCTGCCCCTGCCTTCTCTCCAGCCCCAGTGCTGCCTGCTCCCAAGGCTCTTCATGCTGAGAACTGCCTCACAGGAACGGCCAAGGCCAACGGGGTCATCTTCCCCAAAACACTCCCATCATCCTCATTCCTGGGCCCCTCACTCGCTCAGCACACTCTGCCTGGGCAGCCCTTGGATTTCAGCGTCATTAGTCACCTCTGTGCGGTGAATCAAAGTCCTCTCATGTGTGTGAATGACTATCTCAAGAAGCACCCATGCCCCGAGTGGTATCTCTTCCTCACATCCCTCCCTCTGCACCCCAGGGACTGCCCCCAGCAGACCTGCCCCCAGCAGACCTACCCCCACCTTCGGGCTGCCCGTCGCTGGGCCTCTGTGTATAGAGGAAATGTTGCCTCACTGGGACATCGCCCCAGCCAACGACAATTAGGGAGGGAAATTAGCTCAAGAACATCTCAGATATTGAGGCAAAGACAAAGACAAAGGACACGGCTTCTTGGGCTGCCCCCGGCTCCGCCCCCACTCCTCTGTGCCACCCTGGGACAATGGTCAGAGCAGCATCTTTGCGGCTGACAAACACCACCCATTGGCTTGATTGTTCAGAGAACCCTTGCTCTGGTCCAGCCAACCCGACTGGGTGGCCTCGCCTTCCCTGATTTTCTGTCTGTAAAGGGAGGTTGGGGTGTTGCCTTCTCAGTGAGGTTCCTTCAAGCTCTAACTTGACTGGAAAGCATGCCTTAGCTTCTCTGGCAATCACATGCCTAACCTTGCAACTATCAGTAGTCACGCTTGCCCCTCTGTTCGCATGAGAGAACGTGGAAAGAACTGACAATAGGTTACAGATGTACAGCGAAGTCCCCTGGAGGCACCATGACTATCGCTGGGGGAAACTGAGGGATGGAAAACGTGTGTTTCCTGGGGTCACATGGCCTGGCCAGGGAGAGCAAAGGAAGCCCAGGGCCCCCGAAATAGCCGTGGCTGAGATACTCCCCCCACTTCCCCCACCATGCTGACTTCCTCCTCCCCAGTCCACACCAGGAGATCACTCCTACATGGAACGCACACCTTACCGGCAGTCTGCTCTTCCTGCTCAAGTCGGCGGGAGTGTAGATGTTTAGGTAAAGGCAGTCTTCGGAGAACTTGAGAGGAATGTTCTCCTTTCTGAAGGAAAAGAGCTCCGAGAGAACCTGGGCTGACATGGCATCTTGGGAGCACCTGGGGTGTGGAGGGGCAGAGAAATATACTCAGGTTCAGCCGAAGTTCCAAACAGAGCTGAGGCCTGGGAGCTCTGTGCCTGTGCAAAGCTGCTCTTACCAGAGATAAGACGTTGAGTGGGTAGGAAGCCATGAGCAGGGGCCCTGGGCCTCACTAAAGCCTCCCAGCATCATGTATAGCGAGAAGGCCTGGCTCCTCTCCTTGTCCTGGCAATTTCGGATGCACCAGATCAAGGACATGAGTCTGCCTAGCTATTGCCCACCTGGGTGATGGTCGTCCTGCTCACGCTGGACACAGCCCGGCTCTGGGCTGGGCTCCCACAGAGGGTGCAGTGGGGCCGTGCGCCTCCACCAGGTAACCCATTTGGTCGAGTCCTCAGGAGACTCCCATTCACTCAAATGGCAGCAGACGGGTGGGGCCTGTGACAGGTCAGGGGTCTAATATTTGCAGGGCGACATCAGGAGAACTGCTGCCGCCCCTGGTTTCTGAGGTGACCCTGAGTGAATCCCTTCCTTGCTCTGGGCCCCCATCTGCCAGGTCTGAGTGAGGGGAGTGGTTTCTGGAAGTCTTGCACCCCTGACATGCTAAGAGTCTATCACATACCCATCCGTCTCAGGCAAGTGCTGTTGCTTGCCCTAATAACAGATTGTGAGCAGCCGGCACAGATGACAATTGGCGAGTCCTCCCAGGGAGTCAGGCATTCACTACTCCTTGTGACCAGGTAACTAGACACACCTGGGAACTAAGAACTTGCCAGGTCTACACCCCAAAGCATTCCCACCCACACAACCTCCTGGCTCACCCCACTCTCCAAATATAGCAAAGTCCAAGTCAGGAGAATAAATAGAGTCAGTACCCCTGATTCCCCATCAGCTGCTTAACTAAAAAAAATTTTTTTCCAAAGTACAGTGGGACCTTGACTTACGAGTGTCCCGACTAACAAGTTTTTCAAGATAACGAGCCATCTCTCAGCCGATTTTTTGCTTTGAGTTCCGAGCTAAAATTCAGGTCAGATACCCCACCACTAGTTGGCGCAGCGAACATCACAATGAAGGGTACAACATCAGCGAACTTCACAGTGAAGGCCACATCAGCCTGATTTGACATACGAGTAATTTGAGTTACGAGATCCGTCACGGAATGAATTAAACTCATAAGTCAAGGCCCCACTGTACTTATCCTATTCTAACATATTACATAACTAGAGGCCCGGTGCACAAAAATTTGTGCACTCTGGGAGGTCCCTCAGCCCGGCCTGTGCCCTCTCACAGTCTGGGACCCCTCAGGGGATGTCCACCTGCTGGCTTAGGCCGGGGGAGTGGGCCTAAGCTGGCTATCAGACATCCCTCTGGCAGCCTGGGAGCCCTCAGGGGATGTCCACTTGCCAGCGGGAAGCAGGCCTAAGCTGCAGTGGGACATCCTTAGCACTGCTGAGGAGGTGGAAGAGGCTCCAACCACCACTGCTGTACTGGCAGCCATTAGCCTGGCTTGTGGCTGAGCAGAGCTGCGCCTGTAGGAGTGCACTGACCACCAGGGGGCTGCTCCTGCATTGAGCGTCTGCCCCCTGGTGATTAGTGTGTGTCATTGTGACCTGTCATTCCCAGTCGTTCTGCTTTTAGGGTCAATTTGTATATTACCCTTTTATTATATAGGATAGAGGCCTGGTGCACAGGTGGGGGCCAGCTGGTTTGGCCTGAAGTGTGTCCCGGATGACTGTGGGGGTCCCGCTGGGGTGCCTGGCCAGCTTGGGTGGGGGGCTGAGGGCCGTTTTCAGGCTGGCCACACCCCCTTCAGGGTGGGGGGTCCCCACTGGGGTTCCTGGCCAGCCTGGGTGAGGGGCGGATGGCTATTTTCAGGCTGGACCCACCTCCCGGTGACCCAAGTTCCGAGCCTCTCCTTTTTTTCCTTTTTTTTCCTGGGGTTTATTTATCTTCTATAATTGAAACTTTGTAGCCTAGAGCGGAGCCCAGGGCCAGCAGGTCAGGCGGGAAGCTTGACTTCCTCCATCGCTGGGGGCAACCCAAGGCTCCTGCTCACTCCAGCTCCGTGGCCACAGCCATCTTAGTTGGGTTAATTTGCATAGTAACGCCTGATTGACTTATGGGCATGGCTTGTGGGTGTGGCTAGAGCATAGCAGAGGGACAGTTAATTTGCATGTTTCTCTTTTATTATATAGGAGGTATGTATTAATTTGCATATTGTTTATCATCTATCTCTTCCAGCTGGAACACAAGCTCCATGAAGGTAGGAATATCTGTTTCCTTCGCTAATGGAGCCCAGGAACCTAGAACATGCCTGGCACACAGTAGGTGCTCAATAAATACTTGTTGGATAAAAGTTTCTAGCATGCTATGGGAGTTCTGGAATTTGTTGTTGTTGTTTAAAAACAAAATTTTATTGATTTCAGCCGAAACCGGTTTGGCTCAGTGGATAGAGCCTCGGCCTGTGGACTGAAAGGTCCCAGGTTCGATTCCGGTCAAGGGCATGTACCTGGGTTGCGGGCACATCCCCAGTGGGAGATGTGCAGGAGGCAGCTGATCGATGTTTCTCTCTCATCGATGTTTCTAACTCTATCTCTCTCCCTTCCTCTCTGTAAAAAATCAATAAAAATATATTAAAAAAAACAAAAACATAATTTTATTGATTTCAGAGAGGAGGGAAGAGGGAAAGAGAGAGATAGAAACATCAAAGATGAGAGAATCATTGATCAGCTGCCTCCTGCACACCCTTTACTGGGGATTGGGCCCACAACCCAGGCATATATCCTGACCGGAAATAAAACTGTGACTTCCTGGTTCATAGGTTGACGCTCAACCACTGAGCCACGCGGGCTGGGCTGGAATGTTTTTAAGTATCTACCGTATCTTGAGGATCCAGAACAATGGAGAAGGCACTCAGAGGTGTGCCCTGGTGCTTGCCCGCATCCCTTTGAGGCAAACGTTCCACTAAAAGATGCCAACACTTACATAGGAGGGTAGGAGGTGGCATTCTTCACGAAGGTCCATGGCTCTGCAGGCTGCGGAGGAGCAAACCTCAGGGGTCCGAGCGGCGGCTTGGCAAAGGGGACTCCCAGGAAAACGGCCACGGGCTGTGCAAAGCCTTCTAGGCTGACATACTCCCCCAGGACCTGGCCCTGCA
>NW_005370848.1:480115-481664 GCF_000412655.1 Myotis brandtii | reverse complement strand
ATAAATACAGTGATGTCTATGAGGAATGTTGCAGAAGGGCGTGGCCCCTGATCAGATGTGGGGGACACAGAAGAAAAAGAAGATGGAAGAGCTGCTCCGACCCCGAGTTCCGTTTCAGACAGGTGCAGGGGAGAAGTCAATGAAATACTGGGTGAGAAGACACCACAGGAAGTGAGCCCTTCAAGACCGGAGGAGGCCAGGTGAGCGGGCCGAGTAGAATCATCTCCCTGAAGGTGATGATGTGTGTGACGTCACTGAGGAGGCCAGTGGGAGAGAGAAGAGAAAACGCTGCAGAGAACGCACAGGGGAAGCTGTGGCTGAGACAGAGTGGCGGGAGGCGGGCACCGTGGTGGGGGCAGGGTGGAGGTGAGAGCTTGGAGGCCACGGGAGAAAGGGTGCCATGCCTGGAGAGTGCTTCAAAGAGGGGAAGGAGGGTGACGTCTGAGAAGAAACCAGACTTGATAAGAGCCTGGCCTTTAGGAAGTCAATGATAACCTTCAAGAGACATGAAGCGCCCAGTAGCCCAATTGGCCAGGGTGAAAAAGGGTGGTTGGGTTGGGAGACCTACGCAGTAATGGTAACAGTGGCAGTTCCCACGTATGTTATAGGTCATGTTTACATGTTGGGCATTTCCTGTATATATCAGATGGGCATCCTGGTGCACTGAATCTTCCCCAGAGCCTTGCCAGGTAGGTAGTAGTCTGCCCATTTTACAGATGAGAACACGGAGGAAATAGAGGCAGCCAAGAATGGGCTTTCTAAAGAGGGAAACGGGATGGCCTTGCCAGGAGGTGGCAGCAGTGAGGGAATGCTCCACTCCTAACTTGGCTCCTTTCCTACACTGACCTGACACTCAGTCCCTGGCCTCTCTGAGTGCATGCCACCACAAAGAAATTAAGTCCAGATGGGGCCTGGACTGTCAGGGTACCGATGACCATACACTGTGGGTCCAGGAGACAGACATAGTATAATGATGCAGAAAGTTTATTTTCTTTAATCTGGCCTTTATTTTCTTTTAATATATTTAAATATAGTTTTATTGATTTCAGAGAGGAAGGAAGAGAAAAACATCAATGATGAGAGGGAATCACTTATCAGCTGCCTCTTGCACACCCCTCACTGGGGATCAAGCCCGCAATCTGGGCATGTGCCCTTGACTGGGATCGAACCCGGATCCTTCAGTCCACAGGACCACGCTCTATCCACTGAGCAAAACTGGCTAGGGCTGGACTTTACTTTTTTTCTTTTGATTCTAACTGGCCTTACCCAGCACCCTGACTCATTCAACTTCCCTCTCCCTTGCTTGATCATGTAGCCCAAGCATATCAAACTCGTGACTGGTGGCTTGTGAGTTGGACATGCTTGATGTAGCCCTCATGACAACGGTCAGCATCCAGCAGTCTTAGGAACAAGGTCCTGGTTCAATTGACTACTGATTCAATTTTTTCAATCCTCACCTGAGAAACATGTTTGGAGAAAGGAAGGGAGGGAGGGAGGGAGGAAAGAAGGGAATCATCAATGTGAGAAACATCAATCGGTTGCCTCCTAT
>NW_005370848.1:474645-479112 GCF_000412655.1 Myotis brandtii | reverse complement strand
CAGGACCACCCCCCCTCCCCGCCCCTGCCCAGGGAGGTGTAACATCATCACACATTTAAGAGAAGGAGGCGCCCTGACTAAGGACACACAGGCCTTTGGAGTTGATGTTAATATGCTGCTAAGCCACTCTCCACGATTTGGCCACATCTGGACCAATGAGCAGGGGAAATAAAGGAGCTCCTGCAGGTCCTCGTCCACAGGCATGAGGTGAGCGGTGGTCCGTCTCCACGGTCCCTCACCCCTGGGTCTGCTGCAGACTCGGGGATGGCACTCCCATCAGGCTGTTTTGGAACCGCACCTGTCACGGGTTTGCCCAGTACGCAGCTCCCCCACCTCGCACCAGACAGGGATTTCCAAATGTGCCCCCCTCCCCGCCCCCTACTTGCATTTCAGAAGGACTCACCCCAAGCAGTGCAAGCAGCCAGGAAGCCCAGGACCAGAGCCAAGAACCCCATCGTGGGAGGACAGCAGTTCCAGGGCCACAGGTCTCTGTGCAAGTGCCTCTGCCTCCAGGGGCTGTGACCTCTGCCCCTCAGCTCCCTGTCAGCAGCTCCCGCCCCACCGCCACCGCCCTATTCTCTAATCAGGAAGCAACACAAAAGCTCCTGGTCTCCGGAAGCAGCTCTGGGCACAGCCAGGGCCTCTAGGCCACGCCCACCAGGAGTTGACTGTCTTTCCCCTAAACAGCCTGGACACAGCTCTCAGGTTACCTGATTGTCAAACAACCTGTTACATAAGGGCTTCTCATTGGACACTTCAACCTTAACAGGCAGTGAGCTTCCCAAGGCAGCGGACCAGGGGAGGCGGTGCTCTGGGGGTACTCAGAACAAGGCTACAAACTTTGTGAGCAACTCTAGCCCCATAGCTGCTCAACTGGGGAATTTAGGACAAATCTCTTAGCTTCCCATGTGGTGTGTGTGTGTGAGGGATGGGGCAGGGCGGGGAGGTGGTCGTCAGTCCCCAGAGGCAACTGCTTCTATAAAGATTTCCCTGGCCCTAGCTGGTTTGGCTCAGTGGATAGAGCGTCAGCCTGCAGACTGAAGGGTCCCGGGTTCGACTTTGATCAAGGGCACAAACTCAGGTACCTCCGGTCGGGCTCGGAGGCAGAGGTCAACCAATTGGTGTGTTTCTCTCACATCAATATTTCTCTCTGTCTCTCCCTCTCTCTTTCACTCTCTTTAAATATCAATAGAAAAATATCCTTGGGTGAGGATAAAAAAAATTAAAAAGAAAAAAAAGGATTGCCCTAGGGTGGGGATCCTATCTTTATCTAGGGGAAAAAAAACACGGGTCATGAAGCAGGACAAATCTCTTAGCTTCCCATGTGGTGTGTGTGTGTGAGGGATGGGGCAGGGCGGGGAGGTGGTCGTCAGTCCCCAGAGGCAACTGCTTCTATAAAGATTTCCCTGGCCCTAGCTGGTTTGGCTCAGTGGATAGAGCGTCAGCCTGCAGACTGAAGGGTCCCGGGTTCGACTTTGATCAAGGGCACAAACTCAGGTACCTCCGGTCGGGCTCGGAGGCAGAGGTCAACCAATTGGTGTGTTTCTCTCACATCAATATTTCTCTCTGTCTCTCCCTCTCTCTTTCACTCTCTTTAAATATCAATAGAAAAATATCCTTGGGTGAGGATAAAAAAAATTAAAAAGAAAAAAAAGGATTGCCCTATCGCCCCGTTCCCGCCTGGCTCAGAGTCATCTGCAGAAGGGATGGGTGAGGCTGGAGTCTGAAGCCAGACCTCAGCTTGGCTCACATGCATAAGCCCCCTGCCTCACGTGAACGAGATGCAGTGTTTCTTGTGTCAGTGGAAGGTGGCTGGGAACACAGCTTTCCCTTGGGGAGCTCCCTCAGGTTTCCTGTGTGGAAATGGGTTATCTGGAGAGTAAAATCCTAGGAATTGGCCTTAAGTCCTAAGCAGCTAGACAAGTCTTAGGAGAAAAGACACACCCAGGAGCTCCAAATGAGCCCCCCAAGCCCTTTATCTCCATTAATTTACTCAACAGATATATGGCAAGCATGCACGCAAGCAAGCACTGGACAAGTGTGAGCCCATGTGGGACTGTGCCCTTCACTTGGCTTTGCCCACTAATCAAGGCATGAATTGGCACAGGCTTTGTGGTGGAGAACACTGCACAGGCAGACCAGGAGTTGGGGGGCCCACTGGGTGACCCTGGGGGTCCCTTTCTGGAGAAAGAGAGGCAGTGGGTGGCTCATGTACCATCCACTCCAAACCAAAATTCTGTGGATTTATAATTCTGTGACATTTTTCTGGAAGCTCAGTTATTTTCATATTAACATCCATTTTCTGTCATGTCAGCTCACCATCTGTACTAATGTAAGCAATTTCCCTCCAGTGTCTTTTACTTTAAACACACTCACTCAACAAGAAAATGTTACATCATGGCCATACGTGGAAGACCTGGATGACTTGTCACAAATAAAGGTGAGCACGGAAGGTGTGTCACTGCATTTTAAAAAAGTAAAATGTTGGCAAACATAAAAAGTGAATAATAAGTAATAATAACACCACTAATTGATTTACAAAAGTGCAGACCCGAATAAGTTACCCAATGGGAAAAGTGGACGGTGGGTGGTCAGTAACATCAGGGCAGGGACACCTTGTCCACCACCATGACCACAAGTTAGGGGACCAGGCACCAGCTTGATCAAGGGTCACTCTTACTGCAGCCAATTCATTGAGCCCCAGGGAACCAGATAAGGATTTTTAACCCATGCCCAGTGTGGGAAGAAAGGATAGCTTCGTACTTAAGGACTCAGGCTCTGGAGCCAGACTGCCCAGGTTCATGTCCCAGCTCTGTCTCCAGGGCCCCAGCTTCACAGGTGTGACACCCAGCAGTCACACAGGGACCCTCTCACTCAGAAGGGCTCTTCCGTTGCTTGTCACCATCTTAATATTTTTTACAATAAGGGTGTTCTTTTGTGGTTTTATTTTTGCACAACAAATTATGTAGCTGGACTTATCTGTCACTTACTAGTTGAATATTCTTGGGCCTCGGGTTGCTGTGAAAATTCTTTGAATATGAAAATTTATTATGAAGACACAATCTCAGTTACTATATTATTACAGCATTCAAAGGTATAATCGCCAGATTACCGAAGGCTGCCGTCACCTCCACCTTGTGATGAGCCACCGACCGGCCATCTATCATTCCATCCACCTAGTCCCACTGCCAATCACATGCCGGGGGACCATGAAAGTGAATCTGACCTTGATCCTGACCCTGAGAAGCCCATGGTCGAACAGCCAAGCTTCTGGTCACTGGCTAACATACCTTCCTTCCCATTCCTGGTGCCAGTGTACAGGTGAGCACAGGTGAGCTGGCAGCCACAAGGACTGAATTGCTACAGCCACCAGGATCTGAAAACAGACTCCAGTTCCTGCGGGTACACTCGGCTGTGCCAGCTGTGTGACCTTGGGGAGGGCATTCCTCCCACTGAGCCCCATCTCATGAAGATAACCACCCTCCCTGCCCTAGGCAGTTTGGCTCAGTGCATAGAGCATGGGCCCATAGACTGAAAAGTCCCGGGTTTGATTCCCGTCAAGAGCATGTACCTCTGTTGCAGGCTTGATCTCCGGCCCTTGTCAGGGCACGTGTGGGAGGCAACAAATTGATGTGTCACTTTCACATTGATGTTTCTCTCTCTCCCCCTCTCTCTTCCATTCTCTCACAAAAAAAATCAATTGAAAAATATCCTCGGGTGAGGACTAAAAATATAACCACCTCCCTGCTGGCTTGTCAGGTCAGAAGACGGAGAGGACACGTGGGCTGTGGACAGGTTGGATCTGTCACCGGGGGCTGTGTGGATGGCTACCACCAGATGGAGGGTCCTCGAAGGGCATCCCCTCTCCATGCCTCCGCTCAAAGCCTTGGGCCTCTCCCGGCTCCCGGAATGAGGGGCAATGTATGTCTGAAAGAGCTGGTTTCATACCCTGGAGCTTGGGGAGCGTGGAAAGCAGCTATAGGCAGGTGCTGAGGGACAGGTGGTAGAGTGTGGTCAAGAGGACAGTACCCTTCCCGCACGGAGGGGGTCCATCTGGGGATGGCCAGGAAATGCTGAAGAAAGAACCCCATCTTAGGGGAAGGAGGCCTCAGTTCGGCTCCAGTAGTTGAGACAATGACTCTGGGTGACTGGGAGCCAGGTTCTTGCCCTCTCTGGGCCTCCCTGTGTCCACATGTAGAGGTGGTCAAGTGGCCACCTTGCTGCTCTTCTAGCTTGAGTTCGGTAGGAGACACTGCCAATGCTTGGCTCATGTCCCCTCTGTGCTCACTGCCTGTCCCCCGCCCCCCACACACACTGCTGGCTTCTCTCTACGGGAACCTGAGGCCTTTCTCCATGGAGCAGAGCAGAGAAGCCCCTGATGAGTGATAGTGTGACTGTCCCAACCATCCACCAGGAGGATGGAGTAGACTCCAACCCAAGACACAGACACTGACTTGGTCACCGAAA
>NW_005370848.1:470514-471381 GCF_000412655.1 Myotis brandtii | reverse complement strand
CCTGGCTCCCTCTCCTTCCCACGCCACTTCTCCACTCCTCTCCTGGTGTCCATGGGGTCACCTCCAAATAAACTAGCGGCATTTGGATCCTTTTCTCAGAGTCCGCTTCTGGCAGAAACCAAAACAGGACAGCGCCCCACCCCTGGCCACATGGAACCAGCCTCGGAGGCCTGTCTATGCTGAGGGGTGGGCAGGACAGACAGCGAAGTGGGTGGGGTTGGTGTCCCTTCCTGTCCAATCTCTGGGACTCACCTCTGTGGCCACGTGCCACAGTCACAGATGGGACACCAAATACCACATCTGCCAGCAACTCCAAGAACCAGTCTTTCTTTTTGACAGGGTCATCTGTCCCTCCTAAATACTTCTCAATGACCGCTGGGATCAGTGCCTCAGGGATGTTCTGAAATGGAACCAAGAGTGAAAGGGACTGCCACCCCGGTTGAGCGACATGGCATCTCCCGCCAGTGAGCAAGGCTGTGCAAAACCTCTCTCCCCCAGTGTCCACAGTGATGCTCTCAAATCCTGAGCAAACCCGCCCTCCCCCAGTGGGAATGTGGGAAAGGCCAAAAGTGGGAAGAAAACCCTCTGGCCCCAGTCTTCATTCTGCCATTTAATTGCTCAGTGACCTGGGGCAATCCACTATCCCTTCTTGGGTCTCAGCCCATCCCTCGAATTCCCTAGACCCTTACAGTGACGGGGTAGGACTGCCATAAGAGTGATGAGGCCGTCTTCTGGTCCAGCTTGCCTTCAGAGATCGGGTAACCCATCATCTGTAAAAACACAGGTTAGCAGTCCTGACTCATTTGGGAACTAACGGGAAGAACCAAACTGACCAAACAACCAAACCGGTGCAGGCTGGGAGACAGC
>NW_005370848.1:467529-470093 GCF_000412655.1 Myotis brandtii | reverse complement strand
CAAAATGCAGACATGCAGGGGATAACTCTGCTCTCTCTCCCGGTCCCTAACCTCAGTGGGCACCTTGCTGCAACTGACACCCCTGCCTGCTGACATACACACAGGAGAGTTTTGCTTCTCCTCCAGAGAAGTGCCACTTCACAAATCCAGGGGCCTGGTCTCATGGCCATCCCCCACTACCCCTGCACGACAGCCTTTACACAGCTGCAAGCTTGCACTTCAGGGTTTGAGTGGAGTTCACACTGGATCTTACCCCAGTTGCAGTAAGATAACTGAATGAAACCTCTTCCTACCACTTCCACTAGTATCCGGCTTTAGCTCTGACAGAAGGAAAAGCACTTCCTAACATTTAGAAGTCAATTTTACCACAAGACGAAGGAAGCTCCACTGATTCCTTCTAATTGGATGACAAAGAGCATGCCTGGGGATTTATGGAGAAACTGGAAAGCATCAAGCCCAAGGGAGAGGCTGCAGGGCCCCAGGCCTTACTCCTGAGCTGCCCTCCTTCCCAGGCCTCAGTTTCTCCATATGCACAATCATTCTCTCTACCAGCACTGGCATTCCAAGGTTCTTACACTGGAGACAATCAGAGTTTGGGACAGGGGGCCCCAGAGCTTCACCACCCAGGTGGTTGTTGGGCCATCCCAGGGAAGGTTTCCATGGAAATGTCAACTTGTGCAGAGGGAACAGCTGGCCTGGACCCAGAGTAGGGTTGGGGGGCTGGGAAAGGTCTGGAGAAGGAAGAGATCCTGCGACCAGAGAGGGGAGGCTGGTGGGATGGGCGCGGAGGCGGGTCTCAAAGGCCCACGCAGGCTCACCATAGGAAGAATCCAGCCGAACTCTTGCTGGTTGATTCCGACGATATACGGAACGGAGTTGAGCTGCTTTTCAGCCAGAAGCTCCTCCGGCATCTTCGGCAGCAGCACTCCATCAACCACAGAGGACAGGAAGGGCGGGCTCTGGGAAGAGGACATAACAGTGTCCATGCTGCCCTCCCCGCTCACACCCACGTCCTACTCTCAGCTCGTCTGAGCACGGCCAGCACCACACACCTGTGTGCCTGTGGGCAGTGGCACAGAGCTCAGGGTCTAACAAAGCAGCTAAGTGTCTGACCCCAGTGGGCAGAACTGGTCCCCAAGGGATTAGCAGTGGGCAGGTGATGGAGGGGATCTCCCTCAAATTGAAATGTGTAAATATATTATGTTAATATTTGTGTTTTATATAAAACTTTCAGCTTGAAGTTTATGTCTATCTATATGTATCTCTCTCATGACAGTCAATTCTCATTATTCACAGTGGTTATGCTCCGTAAAGTCACTGCGGACTCCGAATAAGTGAAACCTGAGCCACGGCCCCCAAATCCCACTGTGTACACTCAAACCACCAGCAAACTCCATCCCCAGTTCCCAGTTTCTTTTTCTCCATAACGCTAGCCATCATCAGACACACTCCATATTTTGTGTGTTTATTGTACTCTCTCCTCACTCCTAGAGGGCCGGGTGTTGTGTCTGCTTTCTTTGCCTGTGTCACTGGTCTATCCCTCCACCACATCCACCCACTCCCACTCCCCGCTCAAAACTCAGGCCCCGGCACATAGTACTCAGTGCTAATGGAATCTTTGCTGAATGACTGAATGCATTTCATTCAATCCTCAAGACACCTTCTAGGGCTGTGGTTCTCAACCTTCCTAATGCCGCGACTCTTTAATACAGTTCCTCATGTTGTGGTGACCCCCAACCATAAAATTATTTTTGTTGCTACTTCATAACTGTAATTTTGCTACTGTTATGAATCGTAATGTAAATATCTGATATGCAGGATGTATTTTCATTGTTACAAATTGAACATAATTAAAGCATAGTGATTAATCACAAAAACAATATGTAATGATATATGTGTTTTCCGATGGTCTTAGGCGACCCCTGTGAAAGGGTCGTTCAACCCCCAAAGGGGTCGGGACACACAGGTTGACAATCACTGTTCTATGGTAAGTGCTACTGTCCCCAGAGAGAAAGCAGAGGGGGTAGGACTGGCAGACGTTGCAGAGGCAAAGGCATGGGAGCCTGGTGGCCCTCTGGAAGGTGGGAGGAAAGGAGGAAGGAGAGGTGAGGACGTGTTTGGAGTTTCCTGCGTGGCTGGGAGGAGTGCCCTCAGGACTGAGGCTCCTGGCTCCCTTCCTGGTGACCCTGCACATAGTGGCTAATCAGCCCTGCAGCCTCCCAGGAGATCTGGGCTCCTCCGTGAAGGCTCCTGAGAGCCCTGATGCAGTTACCTCCCTCTCCCAGAGGTGGGAGTTTCTAGTGCAGCTGTCTCCCCCTGGGGCATTTTTGGGAGCAGGAAATAAAAATAAGAAAAACTGTAGAGCCCAGCTGCCTGGCTCAGTGGTTTAGTGTTGACCTATGAACCAGGAGGTCACAGTTCAATTCCCAATCAGGGCACATGCCCGAGTTGCAGGCTCCGTCCCCAGTGTGGGGCATGCAGGAGGCAGCTGGTCAATGATTGTATCTCATCACTGATGCTTCTATCTCTCTCTCCCTCTCCGTTCCTCTCTGAAATCAATAAAA
>NW_005370848.1:460648-466600 GCF_000412655.1 Myotis brandtii | reverse complement strand
CGCCACATTGGTGGATGGATGGATGGATGGATGGATGGATGGATGGATGGATGGATGGATGGATGGATGGATGGATGGATGGATGGATGGATGGATGGATGGATGGATGGATGGATGGATGGATGGATGGATGGATGGATGGATGGATGGATGGATGGATGGATGGATGGATGGATGGATGGATGGATGGATGGATGGATGGATGGATGGATGGATGGATGGATGGATGGATGGATGGATGGATGGATGGATGGATGGATGGATGGATGGATGGATGGATGGATGGATGGATGGATGGATGGATGGATGGATGGATGGATGGATGGATGGATGGATGGATGGATGGATGGATGGATGGATGGATGGATGGATGGATGGATGGATGGATGGATGGATGGATGGATGGATGGATGGATGGATGGATGGATGGATGGATGGATGGATGGATGGATGGATGGATGGATGGATGGATGGATGGATGGATGGATGGATGGATGGATGGATGGATGGATGGATGGATGGATGGATGGATGGATGGATGGATGGATGGATGGATGGATGGATGGATGGATGGATGGATGGATGGATGGATGGATGGATGGATGGATGGATGGATGGATGGATGGATGGATGGATGGATGGATGGATGGATGGATGGATGGATGGATGGATGGATGGATGGATGGATGGATGGATGGATGGATGGATGGATGGATGGATGGATGGATGGATGGATGGATGGATGGATGGATGGATGGATGGATGGATGGATGGATGGATGGATGGATGGATGGATGGATGGATGGATGGATGGATGGATGGATGGATGGATGGATGGATGGATGGATGGATGGATGGATGGATGGATGGATGGATGGATGGATGGATGGATGGATGAATAGATGGAGTGATGGATGGATGGAGTGATGGATGGATAAATGGATGGATTTGGTCAATACATGGAATATGGGTGCACTGGATGGTTGAGTGGATAAAAGTGTGATAACTAGTATATACATGATAAATGGATCATTGATTTTAGAGGAATGAATGGTGAAGTAAACATATATGGTGGCTGGATGATGCATGAATGATTGATAATAGATAAATGAAAGTTATGGATAGATTGATATTATGATGAGGAAAGGATACTGATGAATTGGATATATTTGTGGAGGGATAGACAGATAATAAGATGATGAATGGATGAATGGTTAGCCTAGGATAAAATCTAGAAACTTGGACCACCACTGGGTAATAACTGATCATTTCTAGATTAACCAAGAAAAACTTTGACAACCTTTCTGAAATCTTTTTTCTTGATATCCCCCTTCCCCAAATTCAGGATGGTAGTTACCTCTAGGAGTAAAGAGTGTCTAATTTCTTTAAAAAATATCTCTGAAAACAAGAATGGCACTACAGTACATTTTGACTGAGCTGGAGGATTATTGATCATTATGTTAGTTTTTGACTTGGCTAACATTTCAGGCACTTCATAATAAAAGAGAAGAAAAGAAATTCCCTATTTAGGTTGAGGGGTGCCATTACTCCAGAGAGGACAGACCCTGTCCCAGGCAGTGTTTCTGGGACAAGGGGGCAGCTGAGATGATAAAGCCTGGGGCCAAGTTCCGAGGACTGGAAGGGGGGGTCCTTTGTGGGATGAGAAGGGAGGCACCTACCATCTTCAGCGACGTCTCCATGAGCTCCTCCTCCGACTTCTGGCGCAGGCAGTGCACCATGACCGCCGAGGTGGTGGTTTGACAGCCGGCAAAGGTAGCGATTTGCTGCAGAAATCACAGGGGACAGCAGCATTCAAGAGCCATGTCCCTCCTGTCAACCAGTCGATGTTCCATCCCAACCTCAACTTCTAAAGGCACCGGGGGGTGGGAGTGGGTTGCAGACATTTCTCTGGACCAGCAGGTCTGGGCCCTGGGCCTCAGTCATGCCAATTCTGCCACCTCTTTGCCAGTTTCCTTCTCTCTCTTAAAAGGGCCAAAGGCTCTCAACGCTGGATGTCTGAAGAGGGGCAGCTTGGAGTGGGCTTTAGGGCATGGCGTCCAGAATCCCTCTGTCTGGTTTTAAATCTCAGCTCATCTTCTTATTATCCTTTGGCCTCTATCTAGTGAATCGTGCACAGTGCGGCCAGAGGAGAAGTTGAAACAGAGAGAAGAAAGCAGGCTCTTCCATGGCGGGCCATGAAGAGCGTACATTAAGGGGAGCTTGGGGGAAGGTGCTATGAAGAATAAAAAGTCTTAAATTCCCTTCATCGGCCAATTTCTAGTTCCTGTGTGACAGCAGAAACTGCCCCGTCTCTGCCACCTATTTCCTCTCAATAAATCCCCCCTTTCCTGACTTAAGCCTGGCCAAGTGGACTTCTGCTGTTTACAACCAAAGAGTTCTAGAAAACCTCAAAATTCTCTCCATCTTTGTTTCCTCCCCTCCTCTCTACCAGCCAGCCCCTTTCAGCCTGGCAGCTGCCCCACTGAGCCACGAAACGACTCTCACAGCCCAACTGAAACACTCCCACACCAGACTCCTGTGGGCGCTCATCAGCAAGGCCCCCCCCACCCCTTGAGCTCCCTTCCTTGGATCCCTAACAGTCTCCAGATAAAGACAAAGTCCTCCCCGGGTTCCCAGGCAGCAGGGCCCCTGCCAATGTCCCCAACCTCAGCTCAATCCAGGTTCCCTCTGCTCTTTCTGCTGTGGCATCATCAGTCTCTCTCCTCTCTCTCTCTGACACTTCCTCCTGCCACAGGACGTTTGAACACGTCGCTCCTGCTTTCTCAGACATTCATTTCTCACCAAGCAGGTTATGCTCATCCTGGGGATCTCACATTAGTGATCAGTTTCTTCAGGGAGCCTTTCCCCCTACACCCTGGACTAAGGCCTCCTTCTGAACTCTGTCATGATGTTAAGTAACTCTCCTTCCTGCTCCTGTCACGGCTGACATTGTATAACTGTGTTATTATGTAGTCGTTAATCCGTCTCCTCTATTAGAATGGAAGCCGCACAAGGCTGCTAGGTGTCTGGCTGTATCAAAATTATTTGTTGCCCGGCCAGCATGGCCCAGTGGATGAGCGTCCACCTATGAAGTAGGAGGTCACATGCGTGGGATATAGGCTCGATCCCCAGTGTGGGGCCTGCAGAAGGTAGCCGATCAATGATTCTCTATCATCATTGATGTTTCCATCTCTCTCTCTCTCTCTTCATCTCTGACATCAATAAAAAATATGTGTATTTTTTAAAATTATTTGTTGAGGCAACAAATGAATTGACGAATAAATTCTCCAGGAACCCACCGTAGTCACAAGGACCCTCAGGGAGATATCTCTCCAGGCCCACATGTGGCCACTGGGGGAGGAGGTCCCCAGAACTCAGGCCCTCCGAGAGACGAGGCGTGGTGACAGTCCACTCCCCATGCTCAGCCCGGGAGCCCACCGTGAACACTCTGGGGAGTGTGGTCCGTGGACAGTGACAGTGCTGGCAGGCCAGTCAGGAGGCTGAGTTCCCACTCTGCCCTGATTCCTGCTGACCTCGGTGAGGGTCCTCTGTTCTCTGGCCCAGTTTGCTCAGAAGTAAAACTGGAAGAAAGGGTGAGGTGTCTCCTTGCTCCTCCACTCAGCCATTCTTCTGGGATGATCTGGGCGTGCCAGCTGAATCCCATGGCAATGCAGGCCCCCGAGGACTCCAGTGGAGCAGAGCAAAGGGGATAAGGGCTGCACAGCATGAGACCTACCTGAGCTGTGGCCTTGATGTCTTTCTTGACCAGGCCAGTGGTGAAGGACACACCACTCTCAGAGATGGCCCGGTGGAAGAGATTCTTGGCCAGGGGAGATAACACCTGGGAGGGGAGTGGAGACGAAGAGAGTTGAGGCTCACCGGGAGGGGTCTTCAAGAGCTTCCCTAGCTCCATCCTGGCCCATTCCCCTGGGCTCAGTGGACATAACAGGGCCCCGCCTGGCCTGTTCCCCAGGCTGACCCTGAGGCCCTGTTTCTGTAAGAAAACCTCAGCTGGTAGGAGCCAAGGGCACAGGGCGAGGAACACAACAGGAAGTGTGTGGCAAGCGCCGACTCTAACCATCAAAAGTATCTGAAAGAGAGTTTGGCAATTCCTGGTAACACTTTCAAGACAGAGTTCTGAGTCTACATTTCCATTCCTAAGAACTCACCCTCAGGAAAGTGATCCTGGAGGCACACAATGACGTCTAGGGGTGCCCGTGCTGCTCATGATGGGGAAAGTGGGATCACATTGAGTAAATAAGCTACTTTTTAATTCTTACCATGGAATACTATAAAAATAAAATTATGGGAGAGCACTTCATGGTTAGGAAAATATTTATGTTAGACTGTAATGTTAAGGAAGTTTTTTATTTAAAAAATCATAGATAAATGATAGATAGATAGATAGATAGATAGATAGATAGATAGATGATAGGGTGAGTCATCAAAAATAATACTGGAAAAATAAGTGTCAACATGTCCATGGTGACGATCCCTGGGTAATAACATTGTAGGTGACCTGCTTTTCTCCTTTGGGCCTATCTGTACCTCTCCTCTTTCTCCACTTCACAAACTATAAAAGCTTCCTCTGAGTATTTAACTATGAAAGCAAACGTGTTTTAAAATATGGTAGCAGCACAGACACTCTGCTCAGCTGTGAGGCAGCTGGAGGGGTTCTGGCAGCTCCCGGCACCTTCTCATCTGGTTCTCCGTCTTTGATTCTCACTGTGTCCTCTCTGGCCCCATCTCCCACACCAGGCTCCCAGGTGTGTCTGTGTTCCCTGTCCCATCCCCACCCTTAGGCCACCCTCCCCTCCCCTCCCTCTCTCACTTGCTTCCCCCAGCCCAGCTCCCTCCCTTGTTCACAGAGACTGCTGTCCTCCTTCGTGGGCGTGGACAAACCACAAGACCCCCTGTTCTTAGTGAGTGCTCATGGCCTCCTGACATGTGGATCTGGCTTTAGGCCACACAGAGACACTCGGCCCAACTCTCACAGCTGCCTCCTCTTCTTCATAATTTATACCCACCCTGCTCCCCAGGAGAAGTGAGGAGAGTCCTCATGGAGAAGGGATTAGGAACTCAACCAAGTCAGGAGGAATGTTGCAGGCTGGGGCTGGAGATGATTATGGCCCCAGGATGCTAGCCGAGCCCTGAGCTCTCCGGGAAGAGTTGGGCCATTAGCATTCCACTATCGGCTCTGTGCAGAGTAGGGCCAGCCTTGAACCCAGGTCTTGTTAATAAAGGTCAGCGGGTCTCCCAGGGAGTGCATCCGAAGCCACATCGGGGCCAGGAACACTTACAAGAACGGAGACACTTTCAGCTCCCGCGGAGGCTCCGAAGATGGTCACGGAGCCTGCGTCCCCTCCAAAATTGGCGATGTTCTCCTGGACCCAGCGCAGCGCGGCCAGCTGGTCTAAGTGACCCCAGTTGCCCCGGCTGTGTTCATCCCCTGTGCTGTGGGTAAGAGAATGGGGGGAGGAGAGGTAGAGTCATCATGGCAGGATTCCCAGAACCATAGCTTGGGCTGGGGCTCTAGGTGAGCCCTCCACAGCCCAGACTCACAGGTGTAGCCTTGTCTGTTTAGCTCTCCATTCAATCACCTGGCATGTACTTACTGAGTATCTCCTATGTGCCAAACATGGTTCTAAGAGCCTGAAGCAAAATAGGCAAAACCTCTAACTACATGGAGCTCACACTACAGATTGTCAACAAATAAACAGGTACATATAAGAACATAACACCAGTTAGTGAAAATGCTCTCAGGGTAAATAAAACAGGGTCAGGGAAAAGGCAGGGGTGGGGCAGTGGGGTCTTATTTCAGATCAGATGTCTAGGGAAGGCCTCTCAGAGGCAGCCACATCTGAGTAGAGATCTGAATGAATGAGCACCAGAACCTTGCCAATATCCAAAGAAAGGAATTCCAGGTGACAGAGATAGCACGTGCAAAGGCCC
>NW_005370848.1:454466-459480 GCF_000412655.1 Myotis brandtii | reverse complement strand
CCCTTGAGTCCGCAGGCCGATGCTCTATCCACTGAGCCAAATTGGTTAGGGCAGCCGTGGGCAAACTACGGCCCGCGTGCTGGATCCGGCCCATTTGAAATAAATAAAACTAAAAAAAAAAAAGACCGTACCCTTTTATGTAATGATGTTTACTTTGAATTTATATTAGTTCACACAAACACTCAATCCATGCTTTTGTTCCGGCCCTCCGGTCCAGTTTAAGAACCCATTGTGGCCCTCGAGTCAAAAAGTTTGCCCACCCCTGGGTTAGGGCAATTAATTCCCTTTTAATGTGCACAAATTTCGTGCACTGGGCTACTAGTAAGAATATAACACCAGTTAGCAAAAATGCTCTCCGGGTAAATAAAACAGGGTTAGGGAAAAGGCAGGGGTGGGGCAGTGGGGTCTTATTTCAGATCAGATGTCTAGGGAAGGCCTTTCAGAGGCAGCCGCATCTGAGTAGAGATCTGAATGAATGAGCTCAAGAACCTTGCAAATATCCAAAGAAAGGAATTCCAGGTGACAGAGTTGGCACGTGCAAAGGCCCCAGGGTCCAGCGAACAAAAGTGTGAATGCAGAACATGCAGCCAAGAGAAGGAAGTTCTTCAAAGAGGTGTGAGGGGTCATGTGTGGATGCTGCCAAGAATGGGCCCAGAGCTGGTGGGTCAATGGAGACCTCCTCCTCCACCAGAACAGTCCAGTGGCGAGGTCTGAGTAGAAACCTGACTGGTGTGGGGAGAGGAGAGACTGGAAGGAGAGAAGGCGTGGAGAGCTGATGGAGCAGTTTTAATGTACCAGGGAGCAGACAAACGGGCCAGGTGTGAAAGAGATGAGGATTCTCAATGAAGGCGTTGCATGCTGGGACATGACTCCCGTAATGCCCTGCTCCAGCCCTACAGGTCTTTCCAGTGAGTGTCCACCCCACCTCCTGTCCATCAGCCATCGCAGGGTCCAAGGTCCTGGGGCCGGTGCATTGAGAAAACCTACCAGTAACTCTGCTCTAAGGAACCCTGGCTCCTGTCTCCATGAAGATTCCATGGAGAAGACTCTAGCCTTGGTTCATGCACGAGCCAAATGCGGAAGCAAACGGGGCAAGTGACCCTGACATACCACCTGGGAAGGTTGGCCTCTGGAATCAGATGCTCTGATACCTCCCAGTTCCAGCCACAGATTCCATCTCCCAGAAGCATTCATTGAGCTCCCGCCCAAGTCTGCCCTTCCCTCCTTTCCCATGGGAGGTGAGGTGTTGAAGCTGCCGCTCTAACTGCTGTGCTGCTGTCATTCCAGAGGTGTGCCGTGTGCTGTGGCAGCACAGGTAAAAAGGAGGTGAGCATTTCAGAGGCGGGAACGTTTGAATTGGGCCTTATGGGATGCACAGGAGTGTGTCAAGTAGAACAAGAATTCCAGGCAGAGGGAAGAGCACACGCAAAAGCTCAGAGGCAGGTGGACCAGCGTGGTTGGGAAATGAGACAGTGTGTGGAGCCCAATTATGAAGGGATTTGGACACCTTTCTGTGGAACTGACATAACATGACCAGAGCTGGATCCTGCCACCCTCACTTCAGGGGCCCATGTGCTGTGCGGAGTCCAATATCTTACCTGAAGAATCCCCAGATGCCCAGGCGGTACTGAATGATCACCACCACCACGTTTTCATGGGCAGAGAGGGCCAGCCCATCATAGGTTGATGCCCCGCCTACCACCAGACCTCCTCCATGGATCCACACCATCACCTGGACAGGGAGGAAGCAACCACACAGGTCACAGATAGGAAGCAGAGCTGGGAAGGACCTCCAAGGGTTGTCTGGTTGATCTGGACTCAAGGAGGCTGTTCTCTGAAGCTCATCAGCCCCCAGCAAAGGTGGGGCAGGCAATCGCTCTCCTCCCCACTCCCCCAGCTGGGGCCAGGCCACCCCCCACCCATGCACCTGGCTGCCCCAGCCTTTCTCTCCAGTCCCAGTGCTGCCTGCTCCCAAGGCTCTTCATGCTGAGAACAGCATCACGGGAACAGCCAAGGACAACAGGGTCATCTTCCCCCAAACACTCCCATGATACTCATGCCTGGGCCCCTCATCCTCTCAGCAACTCTGCCTGGCCAGGGCTGGAGGAGTTCTGCTCTGTGCCCTTGGATTTCAGCATCATTAGTCAGCTCTTTTGCAGTGAATTAAAGTCCTCTCGTGTGTGTGAATGACTATCTCAAGAAGCACCCATGCCCCCAATGGTATCTCTTCCTCACATCCCTCCCTCTGCACCCCAGGGACTGCCCCCAGCAGACCTACCCCCACCTTCGGGCTGCCCGTCGCTGGGCCTCTGCCTATTGAGGAAATGTTGCCTCACTGGGACATCGCCCCAGCCAAAGACAATTAGGAAGGGAAATTAGCTCAAGAACATCTCAGATATTGAGGCAAAGACAAAGACAAAGGACATGGCTTCTTGGACTTCCCCCGACTCTGCCTCCACACCTCTGTGCCACCCTGGGACACTGGTCAGAGCAACATCTTTGCGGCTGACAAACACCACCCATTGGCTTGATTTTTCAGAGAACCCTTGCCCTGGTCCTGCCAGGGTGGCCTCGCCTTCACTGTTTCTCTGTCTGTAAAGGGAGGGTTGGGGTGTTGCCTTCTCGGTGAGGTTCCTTCAAGCTCTAACTTGACTGGAAAGCAGGCCTTAGCTTCTCTGGCAATCAGATGCCTAACCTTGCAACTATCAGTAGTCACGCTTGTCCCTCTGTTCGCATGAGAGAACGTGGAAAGAACTGACGATAGGTTACAGATGTACAGCAAAGTCCCCGGGAGGCACCATGACTATCGCCGGGGGAAACTGAGGGATGGAAAACATGTGTTTCTTGGGGTCACGTGGCCTGGCCAGGGAGAGCAAAGGAAGCCCGGGGCCCCTGAAATAGCCATGGCTGGGACACTCCCCCACCACGCTGCCTTCCTCCTCCCCAGTCCACACCAGGAGATCCCTCCGACGTGGAACGCACACCTTACCGGCAGCCTGCTCTTCTTCTTCAAGTGTGCGGGAGTGTAGATGTTTAGGTAAAGGCAGTCTTCGGAGAACTTGAGAGGAATCTTCGCCTTTCTTTTGGTAAAGAGCCTTGAGAGAACCTGGTCCGACGGGGCATCTTGGGAGCACCTTGAGGAAGTGGGGGGAGGGGGAGAGAGATATACTCAGGTTCAGCCAGAGCTGTGCACAGAGCCGTGGCCTGGGAGCTCTGTGCTCGTGCAAAGCTGCTCTTACCAGAGAGAAGACGTTGAGTGGGTAGGAAGCCATGAGCGGGGGCCCTGGGCCTCACTAAAGCCTCCCAGCATCATGCATAGCGAGAAGGCCTGGCTCCTCTCCTCGTCCTGGCAATTTCTGATGCACCAGGTCAAGGACAGGAGGCTGCCGAGCTACTGCCCCCCTGGGCGATGGTCGTCCTGACACCCTGAACGCAGACTGGCTCTGGGCTGGGCTCCCATGGAGGGTGCAGTGGGGCCGTGCACCTCCACCAGGTAACCCAGGTGGTCGAGTCCACAGGAGACTCCCATTCACTCAAATGGCAGCAGATGTGTGGGGTTTGTGACAGTTCAGGGGTGAAATATTTGCAGGGCGACATCAAGAGAACTGCTGCAGCCCCTGGTTTCCGAGGTGACCTTTGGTGACAATATGATAATTGGTGAGTCCTCCCAGGGAGTCAGGCATTCACTACTCCTTGTGACCAGGTAACTAGATACACCTGGGAACTGAGAACTTGCCAGTTCCACACCCCAAAGCACTCCCACCCACACACCTCCTGGCTCACCCCACTCTCCAAATATAGCGAAGTCCAAGTCAGGAGAATAAATAGAGTCAGTACCTCTGATCCCCATCAGCTGCTTAATTTTTTAAAACATATATTTTATTGATTTTTTACAGAGAGGAAGGGAGAGGGATAGAGAGTTAGAAATATCCATCAGCTGCCTCTTGCACACCTCCCACTGGGAATGTGCCTGCAACCAAGGTACAAGCCTTGACTGGAATCAAACCTGGGACCTTTCAGTCCACAGTCCAACGCTCTATCAACTAAGCAAAACCAGTTAGGGCAGCTGCTTAATTTAAACAAAAATTTTTTGCCAAAGCACTTAGTATCCTATCTATACTAATAAAAGGGTAATATGCTAATTAGACCGGATAGAACGGACATCTTCCCGATGTCCTTCCAAACAAAGCTGCAGTGGCTGCGAGGGCCGAGGAGGGCCAGAGGCCGGCAGTGGCTGAGGGACACCTCTTCCCAGTGCACGAATTTTCATGCACCGGGCCTCTAGTTCTAACATATTACATAATGTATGTATTAATTTGCATGGTGTTTATCATCTATCTCTCCCAGCTGGAACACAAGCTCCATGAAGGTAGGAATATCTGTTTCCTTCACTAATGGAGCCCAGGAGCCTAGAACATGCCTGGCAGACAGTAGGTGCTCAATAAATATTTGTTGGATAAAGGGTGCTAGCATGCTGTGGGAGCTCTGGAATTTGTTGTTTATAACTATATTTTAATTGATTTCAGAGAGGAGAGAAGAGGAAGAGACAGATAGAAAAATCAAGGATGAGAGAGAATCATGGACTGGGTGCCTCCTGCACACCCCATACTGGGGATCGAGCCCGCAATTCGGGCATGTGCCCTGACCCGGAATCAAACTGTGACTTCCTGGTTCATAGGTTAATGCTCAACCACTGCGCCACCCGGGCTGGGCTGGAATGTTTTTAAGGATCTACCTTAGCTTAAGGATCCAGAACAATGGAGAAGGCACTCAGAGGCATGCCTTGGCGCTTGCCCGCATCCCTTTGAGGCAAACGTTCCACTAAAAGATGCCAACACTTACATAGGAGGGTAGGAGGTGGCGTTCTTCACGAAGGTCCATGGCTCTGCAGGCTGCGGAGGAGCAAACCTCAGGGGTCCGAGCGGCGGCTTGGCAAAGGGGACTCCCAGGAAAACGGCCACGGGCTGTGCAAAGCCTTCTAGGCTGACATACTCCCCCAGGACCTGGCCCTGCA
>NW_005370848.1:449221-452861 GCF_000412655.1 Myotis brandtii | reverse complement strand
GAGTTCCGTTTCAGACAGGTGCAGGGGAGAAGTCAATGAAATACTGGGTGAGAAGACACCACAGGAAGTGAGCCCTTCAAGACCGGAGGAGGCCAGGTGAGCGGGCCGAGTAGAATCATCTCCCTGAAGGTGATGCTGTGTGTGACGTCACTGAGGAGGCCAGTGGGAGAGAGAAGAGAAAACGCTGCAGAGAACGCACAGGGGAAGCTGTGGCTGAGACAGAGTGGCGGGAGGCGGGCACCGTGGTGGGGGCAGGGTGGAGGTGAGAGCTTGGAGGCCACGGGAGAAAGGGTGCCATGCCTGGAGAGTGCTTCAAAGAGGGGAAGGAGGGTGACGTCTGAGAAGAAACCAGACTTGATAAGAGCCTGGCCTTTAGGAAGTCAATGATAACCTTCAAGAGACATGAAGCGCCCAGTAGCCCAATTGGCCAGGGTGAAAAAGGGTGGTTGGGTTGGGAGACCTACGCAGTAATGGTAACAGTGGCAGTTCCCTATGTTGTTATAGGTCATGTTTACATGTTGGGCATTTCCTGTGTATCAGATGGGAATCTCGGTGCATTGAATCTTCCCCAGAGCCCCAGGTAGGCGGCAGTAGTCTGCCCATTTTACAGATGAGAACACGGAGGAAATGGAGGCAGCCAAGAATGGGCTTTCTAAAGAGGGAAACAGGATGGCCTTGCCAGGAGGTGGCAGCAGTGAGGGAATGCTCCACTCCTAACTTGGCTCCTTTCTTACTCTGCCCTGACACTCAGTTTTGGGCCTCTCGGAGTGCATGCCACCAGAAAGAAATTAAGTCCAGATGGGGCCTGGGCTGTCAGGGTACCGATGGCCACAGCACTGTGGGTCTAGGAGCCACAGATAGTATAACCAGGCAGAAACTTTATTTTCTTTAGTCTGGCCTTTATTTTTAAAAATTTTTTTTATTGATTTCAGAGAGGAAGGGAGAGAGAAACATCAATGATTAGAGAGAATCTTTGATCAGCTGCCTCCTGCATGCCCTTCAATGGGGATCGAGTTCGCAACCTGGGCATGTGCCCTTTACTGGGATCAAATCCAGGATCCTTCAGTTCACAGGCCGATGCTCTATCCACTGAGCCAAAGGGCTAAGGCTGGCCTTTATTTTTTTTTCCCCCCTTTGATTCTAACTGGCCTTACTCAGCACCCTGACTCGCTCAGCTTCCCTCTCCCTAGCTTAATCATGTAGCCCAAGCATGTCAAACTCGTGACCGGTTGGCTGTGAGTTGGACATGCTTGATGTAGCCCTCAGGAGTACTGGTCAGCATCCAGCAGTCTTAGGAACAAGGTCCTGGTTCAATTGACTACTGATTCAATTTTTTTAATCCTCACCTGAGAAACATGTTTGGAGAAAGGAAGGAAGGGAGGGAGGGAGGAAGGAAAGAAGGGAAACATCAATGTGAGAAACATCAATCTGTTGCCTCCTATACACGCCCTGACCTGGGATTGAACCCACAACCCAGGTATGTGCCCTGACTGGGTATCAAACCTGCAACCTTTCAGTGCACAGGACGATACTCAACCAACTGAGCCGCCCCTGTGGGGCTCAATGGACTATTTAGACAGTTTTCAATCAAATGGAACGCAATATCTTGGCCTCTGTTGTGTTTTAGCTCCAGACCCAGGAGAGCGAAACGATCCCATAGAACAAATCCTCACCATGTCTTTTATTTTCTGTTCTGATACATTGACTGACATCCCAGGTATGGCTGACTCTGGAGGGACTGCCCCTGCCCCCTTAGAGTGAACCAATTCCTAGAGATAGTCATCAAATTGCCCTTCTAGCATGCCAGAGTCTGTACCCCTGCCCTCCTCCCCCAATAGCTTCTTTCTCAGGCTACCACGCCCCAGCCACTATCTTCCTGCCCTAATCACTCCAGGGCCAGATCCCTGCCAACCTGCCAACCACCACTGAAATTGCCTATTTGCATAGCTTGCCCTGACCTGCAACCACCATCAAGACTCTTGCCACACTTTTTCCCTCTTCCATCTCCTGACCTATCCACTGCTTAACCTTGTGGCAATCATGGTGGTGGGCCCCCTCTGCCTCTTGGAAACTAGGAGTAACAACCTATTTTCTCAATGAAGTGGCTCCTGATCTGCTGGCCCTCCAGCAGTTTCTATTAAAACAGGACACTTTAAAACAACCCCTTTATTTAAGGATTCTTCCGTGGCACTTTCTCCATCCCCAAAGAATCAACCCATTTCATCCTCAGGAAAACCCCCCTCTCCCCCCCTCCCCAGGGAGGTGTACCATCATCACACATTTAAGAGAAGGAGGCGCCCTAAGGACACACACGCCCGTGGAGTCCATGTTAATATGCTGCTAAGCCGCTCTCCACGATTTGTCCACATCTGGACCAATGAGCAGGGGAAATAAACAAGCTCCTGCAGGTCCTCGTCCACAGGGGTGAGGTGAGCGGTGGTCCGTCTCCACGGCTCCTCACCCCTGGGTCTGCTACAGACTTGGGGATGGCACTCCCATCACGCTGTTTCGGAACCGCACCTGTTACGGGTTTGCCCAGTATGCAGCTCCCCCACCTCACACCAGACACGGATTTCCAAATGTGCCCCCCTCCCCGCCGCTATTTGTATTTCAGAAGGACTCACCCCAAGCAGTGCAAGTGGCCAGGGAGCCCAGGACTAGAGCGAAGAACCACATTGTGGGAGGACAGCACTCCAGGGCCACAGGTCTCCCTGCAAGCTCCTCTGCCTCCAGGGGCTGTGACCTTTGCCCCTCACTCCATGTCATCAGCTCCCGCCCCACTGCTGCCCTATGGCCTCATCAGGAAGCAAAATAAATGCTCCTGGTTTCCCAAAGGGCTGCTCAGGGCACAGCCAGGGCCTCCAGGCCACGCCCACCCAGAGTTGACCCTCTTCCCCCTAAACAGCCTGGACACAGCTCTCAGGTTACTTGATTGTCAAACAACTTGTTACATAAGGGTTTCTCCCTTGGACCCTTCAACCTGAGCAGGTGGTGAGCTTCCCAAGGCAGCAGACAAGGGGAGGCGGTAGTACTCAGAACAAGGCTGCAAACTTTGTGAGCAACTCTCAGCCCCACAGCTGCTCAACTGGGGAATTTAGGACAAATCTCTTAGCTTCCCATGTGGTGTGTGTGTGTTGGCGGGGAGGTCAGTCCCCAGAGGTAACTGCTTCTATAAAGATTGGCCTGGCCCGAGCCAGTTTGGCTCAGTGGATGGAGGGTCATCCTGCAGAGTGAAGGGTCCCAGGTTTGACTCTGGTCAAGTGCACATACTCAGGTACTTCCGGTTGGGCTCGGAGGCAGGGGGCAACCAATCAGTGTGTTTCTCTCACATCAATATTTCTATCTCTCCCTCTCTCTTCCACTCTCTTTAAGTATCAATACAAAGAAATCCTTGGGTGAGGAAAAAAAATATTAAAAAGAAAAAAAGATTACCCTGAGGTAGGGTTCCTATCTTCTATCTAGGGCAGTGGTCGGCAAACTCATTAGTCCACAGAGCCAAATATCAACAGTACAACGATTGAAATTTCTTTTGAGAGCCAAATTTTTTAAACTTAAACTATATAGGTAGGTACATTGTTATTAACTTAATTAGGGTACTCCTAAGGCTTAGGAAGAGCCACACTCAAGGGGCCAAAGAGCC
>NW_005370848.1:445116-448387 GCF_000412655.1 Myotis brandtii | reverse complement strand
AACATGGCACAGGCAGACCAGGAGTTGGGGGGCCCACTGGGTGACGCTGGGGGTCCCTTTCTGGAGAAAGAGAGGCAGTGGGTGGCTCCTGTACCATCCACTCCAAACCAAAATTCAGTGGATCTAGAATTCTGTGACATTTTTCTGGAACCTCAGTTATTTTCATGTTAACATTCCGTTTTCTGCCATGTCAGCACACCATCTGTACTATTATTAGCAATTTCCCTCCAGTGTCTTTTACTTTAAACACACTCACTCAACAAGAAAATGTTACATCATGGCCATACGTGGAAGACCTAGATGACTTGCCACAAATAAAGGTGAGCATGGAAGGTGTGTCACTGCATTTTTAAAAAAGTAAAATGATGGCAAACATAAGAAGAGAATATCTAAACTAATAAAAGACAAAGATGCTAATTGACCATACCTTCACTACGCCCACCAGCCAATCAGAAGATTATGCAAATTAACCCAAGAAAAATGGCGGTTAATTTGCATATTCAAGCACCCAGTGAAGACTGAAGACAGTGTAGAAGGAGCCAAACATTGCAGAAGGAAGCCAAGCAGCGGTGAAGGGGACAGATCGGAGGTAGCAGGGACGGGAGCAGAGCTGAGGCAGTGAACATGGCAGGGAGCGAAGTGGCGGAGAAGGGAGGGAGTGAGGTGGTGGAGACCGGAGAGAGGTGAAGCAGAGGACACCGGAGGGAGCCGAGGTGGCGGACACAGGAGGGAGCCGATGCAGCAGGGAAGGGAGGGAGCCGAGGTGGCAGAGAAGAGAGGGAGCCGATGCAGCGGGTAAGGGAGGGAGCCAAGGTGGCAGAGAAGGGAGGGAGCTAGGCGGTGGAGACGGGAGGGATGCCTTCCTTGGTGGGCTTGGCTCCCTTCTCTGAAGCTATATTCTTGCAGGAGTGGCCTGAGGAAGCCCTATTCTTGCAGGAATCTTCTTGCAATGGGCCCCTAGTGGACATTTAAGTAATAACACCACTAATTGATTTACAAAAGTAGAGACTCGAAAATAAGTTACCCAACAGGGAAAGTGGATGGTGGGTGGTTAGTAACATAAGGGCAGGGACACCTTGTCCACCACCATGACCACCAGTTAGGGGACCAGGCACCGGCTTGATCAAGGGTCACTCTTACTGCAGCCAATTCATTGAGCCTCAGGGAACCAGATAAGGATTTTTAACCTATGCCCAGTGTGGGGAAGAAAGGATAGCTACACACTTATGGACTCAGGCTCTGGAGCCAGACTGCCCAGGTTCATGTCCCAGCTCTGTCTCCTGGGCCCCAGCTTCACAGGCGTGATACCCAGCAGTCACACAGGGATCCTCCGTTGCTTGAACTCTGCTTGTCGCCATCTTAATATTTTTTACAATAAGGGTGTTTTTTTGTGGTTTTATTTTTGCACAACAAATTATGTAGCTGGTCTTATCTGTCACTTACTAGTTGAATTTTCTTGAGCCTAGGGTTGCTGTGAAGATTCTTTGAATATGAAAATTTATTATGAAGACACAATTTCAGTTACTATATTATTACAGCATTTAAAGGTATAATCGCCAGATTAACCTAAAGGCTGCCGTCAGCTCCAACCTTTTGACGAGCCACCGACCAGCCATCTATCAGTTCATCCATTTACTACCACTGCCAATCACTTGTTGGGGACCATGAAAGTGAATGTGACCTTGGTCCTGACCTGAGGAGCCCATGGCCAAACAGCCAAGCCTCTGGCCACTGGCTAACACACCTTCCTTCCCATTCCTGGTGCCAGTGTACAGGTGAGCACAGGTGAGCTGGCAGCCACAAGGACTGAATTGCTACAGCCACCAGGATCTGAAAACAGACTCCAGTTCCTGCGGGTACACTCGGCTGTGCCAGCTGTGTGACCTTGGGGAGGGCATTCCTCCCACTGAGCCTAGGATGCCTTTCCCTCCTTGGCCGGTTTTGCTCAGTGGATAGAGCGTCGGCCTGTGGACCAAAGGGTCCCCGGTTTGATTCCGTCAAGGGGCACGTACCTCTGTTGCAGGCTTGATCCCCGGCCCTGGTCAGGGCCGTGTGGGAGGCAACCAATTGATGTGTCACTTTCACATCAATGTTTCTCTCTCTCCCCCTCTAACTTCCATTCTCTCAAAAAAATAAAAAATCAATGGAAAAATATCCTTGGGTGAAGGCTAACAAAATAACCACCTCCCTATGCTTGGCTTGTCAGAAGACAGAGAGGAGACGTGGGCTGTGAACAGGTTGGATCTGTCACTTGGGGCTGTGTGGATGGCTACCACCAGATGGAGGGTCCTCAAAGGGCATCCCCTATCCATGCCTCTGCTCAAAGCCTCAGGCCTCTCCCGGCTCCCGGAATGAGGGGCAATGTATGTCTGAAAGAACTGGTTTCATTCCCTGGAACTTGGGGAGCGTGGAAAGCAGCTGTAGGCAGGTGCAGAGGGACAGGTGGTAGAGTGTGGTCAAGAGGTCAGTACCCTTCCCGCACGGAGGGGGTCCATCTGGGGATGGCCAGGAAATGCTGAAGAAAGAACCCCATCTTAGGGGAAGGAGGCCTCAGTTCGGCTCCAGTAGTTGAGACAATGACTCTGGGTGACTGGGAGCCAGGTTCTTGCCCTCTCTGGGCCTCCCTGTGTCCACATGTAGAGGTGGTCAAGTGGCCACCTTGCTGCTCTTCTAGCTTGAGTTCGGTAGGAGACACTGCCAATGCTTGGCTCATGTCCCCTCTGTGCTCACTGCCCATTCCCCCCTCCACACACACACACACCCTGCTGGCTTCTCTCTATGGGAACCTGTGACTCTGCCCGAGGGCTTTCTCCATGGAGCAGAGCAGAGAAGCCCCTGATGAGTGATAGTGTGACTGTGCCAACCATCCACCAGGAGGATGGGGTAGACTCCAACCCAAGACACAGACACTGACTTGGTCACCGAAAGAACATTATTTCCAAAATTAAGGCTACAGGTGTAGATGCTCCCCCTTCCGTGGTCTCTGTCCACTCCCACCAGACACTAAGGTACCTTTTTGGCCATAAACACCTTCTGTAGAATTACCTCTAAGCTCCCCCAGATCGTGGAGGCTGGATGGGCCTCCCCTTCACAGCTCAATATGCTCTGTTTGGGGTGACATCCTGGCTGTGTCCTGGGCAAGGAGCTCGGTGAAGAACGCCACTTCCTCATGTTTCAGCTTCTGGGCTGCCTGGGTGGGGACCCCAATCTGCAGGTACCCTTCCTTCTGGTCATACACGGGCCAATGGGGCAGCCCCTCCCCGTTGGGGTT
>NW_005370848.1:437110-440717 GCF_000412655.1 Myotis brandtii | reverse complement strand
CTCCCAGCAGCATAGGCTGGGTCCCTGGGTGACTGATCCCAGCCCCCTGAGAAGGCTCTGTGCTGCCAGGAGAAGGCACTGTTTGTTCCAGCCAAAGCCTGTCTCTGCCCTTAGAACTGTACACCTACCACCCAAGCTGTCGCTCAAGGACCTGGGAGCTGTCCCTCCAAAATGCAGACATGCAGGGGACAACTCTGCTCTCTCTCCCTGTCCCTAACTTCAGTGGGCACCTTGCTGCAACTGACACCCCTGTCTGCTGACATACACACAGAAGAGGTGTGCTTCTCCTCCATAGAAGTGCCACTTCACAAATCCAGGGGGCCTGGTCTCATAGCCATCCCCCACGCCCCCTGCACAGAAGCCTTTCCATGGCTTCAGCCTTGAGCTTCAGGCTTTGAGTGGAGTTCACACTGGATCTTACCCCTGCTGCAGTAATATAACTGAATCAAACCTGTTCCTACCACCTCTACTAGTATCTGGCTTTATCTTTGACAGAAGGGAAAGCCTTTCCTAACATTTAGAAGTCAATTTTAACACAAGAGGAAGGAAGCTCCTCTGACTCCTTCTAATTGGATGACAAAGAGCATGCCTGTGGATTTATGGAGAAACTGGAAAGCATTGAGCCCAGGGGGAGAGGCTGCAGGGCCCCAGGCCTTACTCCTGAGCTCCACTCCTTCCCAGGCCTCAGTTTTTCCATATGCACAATAATTCTCTCTACCAGCACAATGCCAGGATCTTAGACAGGAGACAATCAGAGTTTGGGGTAGGGGGCCCCAGAGCCTCACCACCCAGGTGGCTGTTGGGCCATCCCAGGGAAGTTTCCATGGAAATGACAACTTGTGCAGAGGGAACAGGTGCCCTGGACCCAGAAGGGAAGGGGGGTCTGGAGAAGGAAGAGATCCTGTGACGAGAGATAGGAGGCTGGTGGGATGGGCGTGGAGGCGGATCTCAGAGGCCCACGCAGGCTCACCATTGGAATCATCCATCCGAACTCTTGCTGGTTGATTCCGACGATGTACGGAACGGAGTTGAGCTGCTTTTCAGCCAGAAGCTCCTCCGGCATCTTCGGCAGCAGCACTCCATCAACCACAGAGGACAGGAAGGGCGGGCTCTGGGAAGAGGACATAACAGTGTCCATGCTGCCCTCCCCGCTCACACCCACGTCCTACTCTCAGCTCGTCTGAGCACGGCCAGCACCACACACCTGTGTGCCTGTGGGCAGTGGCACAGAGCTCAGGGTCTAACAAAGCAGCTAAGTCTGTGACCCCAGCGGGCAGTACTGGTCCCCAAAGTATTTGCAGTGGGCAGGTGATGGAGGGGATCTCCCTCAAATTGAAATATGTAAATATATTATGTTAATTTTTGTGTTTTATATAAAACTTTCAGCTTGAACTTTATGTCTATCTATATATATATATCTCTCATGACAGTCAATTCTCATTATTCACAGTGGTTATGCTCCGTAAAGTCACTGCAGACTCCGAATAAGTGAATCCGGAGCCGCGGCTCCCAAATCCCACTGTGTACACTCAAACCACCAGCAAACTCCATCCCCAGTTCCCAGTTTCTTTTTCTCCATAACGCTAGCCATCATCAGACACACTCCATATTTTATGTGTTTACTGTACTCTCTCCTCACTCCTAGAGGGCCAGGGCTTGTATCTGCTTTCTTTGCCCATGTTACCGGTCTATCCCTCCCCCACCTCCACCCACCCCCACTTCTTGCTCAAAACTCAGGCCCCGGCACATAGTACTCAGGGTTAAGGAAATCTTTGCTGAATGACTGAATGCATTTCATTCAATCCTCAAGACACCTTCTAGGGTAAGTGCTACTGTCCCCAGAGGGAAAGCAGAGGGGGTAGGACTGAGAGACATTGCAGAGGTAAAGGCATGGGAGCCTGGTGGCCCTCTGGAAGGTAGGACAAAAGGAGGAAGGGGAGGGGGAGGATGCTGTTGGAGTTTCCTGCGTGGCTGGGAGGAGTGCCCTCAGGACTGAGGCTCCTGGTTCCCTTCCTGGTGACCCTGCACACAGTGGCTAATCAGCCCTGCAGCCTCGCAGGAGATCTGGGCTCCTCCATGCAGGCTCCTGAGAGCCCTGATGCAGTTACTTCCCTCTCCCCGAGGTGGGAGTTTCTAGTGCAGCCTTCTCCCCCTGGGAGCAGGAAATAAAAAGAAGAAAAAATGTAGAGCCCAGCCACCCTGGCTCAGGGATTGAGTGTTGACCTATGAACCAGGAGGTCACAGATCGATTCCCAATCAGGGCTCAGTCCCCAGTGTGGGGTGTGCAGGAGGCAGCCAATCAATGATTCTCTCTCATCACTGATGCTTCTATCTCTCTCTCCCTCTCCGTTCCTCTCTGAAATCAGGAAGGGTGGGTATAGACTGGGCCCAGGAGACACAGAGTTAGTGACTAAGACCACTGGACCAGTAGTCATAGGAACAGGTTCTGGTCCAACATCTGGTCCTCCTGGCTGTGTTACCCAGGCAAGTCACTGCCCCTCTCTGGGCCTCAGCAATATAAACACAAGGAGTTACTATGCATCCACAGGGAGAAGTCTTTCATTCATCTTCAACTGGAGCTTAAAGGTGTCAAGATTTGAAACGTGTGACCCAGAAACCAACGGTCCTTACCTCTCGGGGGTCTCCATGTAAATCAATATGAAAAAAATTCTGTGAAAACAAAGGTAGAGCATGTGGGTGAGAGGCTTCCTGGGAGAAAGGCCGGTCTTGGGCAGCTGCCGCCAAAGGTGTCAGGCCCTCCCTCCCAGTGCCGCCCTGACTAGCCAAGAGTAAGTGGGCAGGGCATTGGCTCCCCTGGGCATGAGCTCAGGGCCTAGCTGTGGGTGGGGGAGGGGAGCTCTGGCGAGGATTTCTGTTGTGTGTGCCTGCCCTGCCCTCCATCCATTTCCCCTTCTTGTTCCCCAGGCAACAACACCCCGGTTTTTCAAGGGGACCTCCCTCATCCTCATTCCATGAGTCCAGACATCTATAGAAGACCTGGGTGTTCCATCTTACTGACCACAGAGATTAGCTCATGGATTGGCATGGTGCCCATGTCAGGACAATAGAGTTTACCCCAAACTCTTGCTAGAATTATTGGGAAAGGGGGTTTCTAAGCAGATCAGATATATGTCTAGACTAGAGTGCTGCCGTTGCCTTGAACCTCCCCAGGGGACCAACCTGCCTGAGAGTAAACCAACGCTAAGAGGTAAAAGTTGAGGGGTAGAGACAGATTCTAAATAATAGATGTGTGTCTGGGTCCAGCCATGCCTGAAGCCATCTACTCCTGAACTTTTCAGTCACCTGAAAATTGTGTGACAACACATTCCTTTTTCTGCTGAAGACACTTTACAAAGTTTTCCCATCTTACATCGGAAAGTTCTCACTCATGTAACCTCATTGAAACTCACCCCACCCCATGGTTCTCTCTGTGTATGCTCACCACTATTGCGCTGGTTGTCATGCTACACGGTAGCTGACTAGTAGGTAGAAACTAACCAGTAGGGTCCCTTCATTATGGGCTGTAGATCTACAGGCCAGCTGCTTATGGTGTGCGTGTGTGTGTGTATGTGTGTGTGTGTGTGTGTGTGTGTGTGTGTGTGTGTGT
>NW_005370848.1:434769-436531 GCF_000412655.1 Myotis brandtii | reverse complement strand
AAAGTTTTCCCATCTTACATCGGAAAGTTCTCACTCATGTAACCTCATTGAAACTCACCCCACCCCATGGTTCTCTCTGTGTATGCTCACCACTATTGCGCTGGTTGTCATGCTACACGGTAGCTGACTAGTAGGTAGAAACTAACCAGTAGGGTCCCTTCATTATGGGCTGTAGATCTACAGGCCAGCTGCTTATGGTGTGCGTGTGTGTGTGTATGTGTGTGTGTGTGTGTGTGTGTGTGTGTGTGTGTGTGTGTTGGGAGAGTGTATAAACAGGGAGAGACTTCACATGATCCCAGAAAGTCTCAGCAGGGTAACATGGGTTCTCTGAGTTTTCCCCAAGTGACCAGTCCTCCCCTTAAAACCTTACAAGCTGGGTCCTCTTGTGCCACATGGAATAAATGTGTCTCTTTCCAGGCATTAGGAAACAGCTGTGTTTTAATTCCATCAAAACACTGGTCACCTTTTTTGAGTCTGAGAAACCGGAACCCATGCCCTAAGGCTGCCCTGGGTTCAACCCATGGACACAGAATGGAGTTCCGGGTGAGAGGCCTGCCCTGGGTGCCCAGGAATGTCTCCCGAAGCCCATAGGGTCCAAACAGCAAGTCCGGCGACTCAGGTTACTTTTCGGTTCACACTCACTCCATCCCTGCACAAAAGGGAGGAGTTCCCATTGGCCCTAGATGCTGTATTCTCTGGGTGTCTGTCCCACTGTAGCTTCCCTGTAATGACCCATGCCATAGCCACCCTTCAGTCCTCAAATGTCACCTTCTCTGTGAGTTATCCCTGCTGATTATAATGAATGATCCAGTACTCCCACCACACTAGCGGATGGATGGATGGATGGATGGATGGATGGATGGATGGATGGATGGATGGATGGATGGATGGATGGATGGATGGATGGATGGATGGATGGATGGATGGATGGATGGATGGATGGATGGATGGATGGATGGATGGATGGATGGATGGATGGATGGATGGATGGATGGATGGATACACTAGCGGATGGATGGATGGATGGATGGATGGATGGATGGATAAATGGATGGATTTGGTCAATACATGGAATATGGGTGCATTGGATGTTTGAGTGGATAAATGGGTGATAACTAGTATATACATGATAAATGGATCATTAATTAGAGGGATGAATGGTGGAATAAAGATATATGGTGGCTGGATGATGCGTGAGCGATTGATAGTAGATAAATGAAAGTTATGGATAGACTGATATTAGGATGACAAAAGGACACTGATGAATTCGATATATTTGTGGAGGGATAGACAGATAATATGATGATGAATGTATGGATGGTTAGCCTAGGATCACAACTGAGGCAGAGTCTCAGAAATTCCAGAAACTTGGGCCACCACTGGGTCATAACTAATCATTTCTAAATTAACCAAGAAACATTTTGACAACCTTTCTGAAATCTTTGTTCTTGATATCCCCCTTCCTCAAATTCAGGATGGTAGTTACCTCTAGGAGTAAATAGTGTCTAATTTCTTTAAAAAAATATCTCTGAAAACAAGAATGGCACCATAGTACATTTTGACCGAGCTGGAGGATTATTGATCATTATGTCAGTTTTTGACATTGCTAACATTTCAAGTATCTACACTAATAAAAGACAAAGATGCTAATTGACCGTACCTTTCCTACGCCCAAGCCACGCCCACCAGCCAGTCAGAGCTACTATATGCAAATTAACCCAACCAAGATTGCGGCTGGCAGCCACGGAGCTGGAGCAAGCAG
>NW_005370848.1:426372-428545 GCF_000412655.1 Myotis brandtii | reverse complement strand
GCAGCTGATCGATGTTTCTCTTTCATCGATGTTTCTAACTCTCTATCCCTCTCCCTTCCTCTCTGTAAAAAATCAATAAAATATATTTTTAAAAAAAAGTATATAACACCAGTTAGTGAAAATGCTCTCAGGGTAAAAAAAAAACAGGGTCAGGGAAAAGGCAGGGGTGGGGCACTGGGGTCTTATTTCAGATCAGATGTCTAGGGAAGGCCTCTCGGAGGCAGCCACATCTGAGTAGAGATCTAAATGAATGAGCACAAGTACCTTGCAAATATCCAAAGAAAGGAATTCCAGGTGACAGAGTTGTCACGTGCAAAGGCCCCAGGGTCCAGCGAACAAAAGTGTGAATGCAGTATATGCAGCCAAGAGAAGGAAGTATTTGAAAGAGGTATGAGGGGTGATGTTTGGATGTTGCCAAGGTTGGGCCCAGAGCTGGTGGGTCATTGGAGACCTCCACCAGAACAGTCCAGTGGTGTGGTCTGAGTAGAAACCTGACTGGTGTGGGGAGAGGAGAGACTGGAAGGAAAGAAGGCATGGAGAGCTGATGGACCAGTTTTAATGTAACGGGGAGCAGAGAAATGGGCTGGGGGGAAGGGGGCGTGAAAGAGATGAAGAGTCTCAATGAAGGCGTTGCATGCTGGGACATGACTCCCCTATAACCCTCCTCCAGCCCTACAGGTCTTTCCAATGAGTGTCCACCCCACCTCCAAACTGGCCATCAGCCATCACAGGATCCAAGGTCCTGGGGCCAGTGCATTGGGAAAACCTACCAGTAACTCTGCCCTAAGGAACCCTGGCTCCTGTCTCCATAGAGACTCCATGGAGAAGACTCTAGCTTTGGCTCCTGCACATGCCAAATGCGGAAGCAAACGGGACGAGTGACCCTGACATTCCTCCTGGGAGGGTTGGCCTTTGGAATCAGCTGCTCTGACACCTCCCAGCTCTAGCCACACGTTCCCTCACCCAGAAGCATTCATTGAGCTCCTGCCCAAGTCTGCCCTTCCCTCCTTTCCCATGAGAGGTGAGGTGTTGAACCTGCCGCTCTAACTGCTGTGCTGCTAGAGGTGTGCTGTGTGCTGTGGCAGCACAGGTAAAAAGGAAGTGAGCATTTCAGAGGCGGGAACGTTTGAGTTGGGCCTTATGGGATGCATAGGAGTGGGTCAAGTAGAACAGGCATTCCAGGCAGAGGGAACAGCGCATGCAAAAGCTCAGAGGCAGGTGGACCAGCGTGGTTGGGAAATGAGACAGTGTGTGGAGCCCAATTATGAAGAGATTTGGACGCCTTCCTGGGGAACTGACACAACATGACCAGAGCTGGGTCCTGCCACCCTCACTTCAAGGGCCCCTGTGCTGTGCGGAGTCCAATATCTTACCTGAAGAATCCCCAGAGGCCCAGGCGGTACTGAATGATCACCACCACCACGTTTTCATGGGCAGAGAGGGGCAGCCCGTCATAGGTTGATGCCCCGCCCACCACCAGACCTCCTCCGTGGATCCACACCATCACCTGGACAGGGAGGAAGCAACCACACAGGTCACAGATAGGAAGCAGAGCTGGGAAGGACCTCCAAGGGTTGTCTGGTTGATCAGGACTCAAGGAGGCTGTTCTCTGAAGCTCATCAGCCCCCAGCAAAGGTGGGGCAGGCAATCGCTCTCCTCCCCACTCCCCCAGCTCGGGCAAGGCCACCCCCCACCCATGCACCTGGCTGCCCCAGCCTTTCTCTCCAGCCCCAGTGCTGCCTGCTCCCAAGGCTCTTCATGCTGAGAACTGCATCACAGGAACGGGCAAGGCTAATGGGGTCATCTTCCCCCAAACACTCCCATCATCCTCATTCCTGGGCCCCTAACCCGCTCAGCACACTCTGCCTGGGAAGCCCTTGGATTTCAGCGTCATTAGTCACCTCTGTGTGGTGAATTAAAGTCCTCTCGTGTGTGTGAATGACTATCTCAAGAAGCATCCATGCCCCCATTGGTAGCTCTTCTTCACATCCCTCCCTCTACACCCCAGGGACTGCCCCCAGCAGACCCACCCCCACCTTCTGGCCGCCCCTCTCAGGGCCTCTGCCTAATGAGGAAATGTTGCCTCACTGGGACATCGCCCCAGCCAAAGACAATTAGGAAGGGAAATTAGCTCAAGAACATCTCAGATATTGAGGCAAAGACAAAGACAAAG
>NW_005370848.1:424782-426163 GCF_000412655.1 Myotis brandtii | reverse complement strand
CTGGACACAGCCCGGCTCTGGGCTGGGCTCCCACAGAGGGTGCAGTGGGGCCGTGCGCCTCCACCAGGTAAACCAGGTGGTTGAGTCCACAGGAGACTCCCATTCACTCAAATGGCAGCAGACGGGTGGGGCCTGTGACAGGTCAGGGGTCTAATATTTGCAGGGCGACATCAGGAGAACCTCCGCAGCCCCTGGTTTCCGAGGTGACCCTGAGTGAATCCCTTCCCTGCTCTGGGCCCTCATCGGCCAGGTCTGAGTGAGGGGAGTGGTTTCTGGAAGAGTCTTGCACCCCTGACATGCTAAGAGTCTATTACCAACCCATCCGTCTCAGGCAAGTGCTGTTGCTTGCCCTAATAACAGATTGTGAGCAGCCGGCACAGATGACAATTGGCGAGTCCTCCCAGTGAGTCAGGCATTCACTACTCCTTGTGACCAGGTAACTAGACACACCTGGGAACTGAGAACTTGCCAGGTCCACACCCCAAAGCACTCCCACACACACACCTCCAGGCTCACCCCACTCTCCAAATATAGCGAAGTCCAAGTCAGGAGAATAAACAGAGTCAGTACCTCTGATTCCCATTAGCAGCTTAATTTAAAAACATTTTTTTTCCAAAGTACATATCCTATTCGAACATATTACATAATGTATGTATTAATTTGCATATTGTTATCATCTATATCTCCCAGCTGGAGCACAAGCTCCATGAAGGTAGGAATATCTGTTTCCTTCACTAATGGAGCCCAGGAACCTAGAACATGCCTGGCACACAGAAGGTGCTCAATAAATACTTGTTGGATATGGGTGCTAGAATGATGTGGGAGTTCGGGAATTTGTTCTTGTTGTTTATAAATATATTTTTATTGATTTCAGAAGGAGGGAAGAGGGAGAGATAGATAGAAACATCAAGGATGAGAGAGAATCATTGATCAGCTGCCTCGTGCACACCCCCTACTGGGGATTGAGCCCATAACTCGGGCATGTGCCCTGACCCGGAATCAAACCGTGACTTCCTGGTTCATAGGTTAATGCTCAACCACTGAGCCACGCGGGCTGGGCTGGAATGTTTTTAAGGATCTACCATATCTTAAGGATCCAGAACAATGGAGAAGGCACTCAGAGGCGTGCCTTGGCACTTGCCCACATGCCTTTGAGGCAAACGTTCCACTAAAAGATGCCAACACTTACATAGGAGGGTAGGAGGTGGCATTCTTCACGAAGGTCCATGGCTCTGCAGGCTGCGGAGGAGCAAACCTCAGGGGTCCGAGCGGCGGCTTGGCAAAGGGGACTCCCAGGAAAACGGCCACGGGCTGTGCAAAGCCTTCTAGGCTGACATACTCCCCCAGGACCTGGCCCTGCACGGTGTCCACCACAGGGGGC
>NW_005370848.1:411504-423244 GCF_000412655.1 Myotis brandtii | reverse complement strand
AGGGGAAGGAGGGTGACGTCTGAGAAGAAACCAGACTTGATAAGAGCCTGGCCTTTAGGAAGTCAATGATAACCTTCAAGAGACATGAAGAGCCCAGTAGCCCAATTGGCCAGGGTGAAAAAGAGGGTGATTGGGTTGGGAGACCTACGCAGTAATGGTAACAGTGGCCGTTCCCACGTATGTTATAGGTCATGTTTACATGTTGGGCATTTCCTGTGTATCAGATGGGAATCTCGGTGCATTGAATCTTTCCCAGAGCCTTGCCAGGTAGGCAGTAGTCTGCCCATTTTACAGATGAGAACACGGAGGAAATAGAGGCAGCCAAGAATGGGCTTTCTAAAGAGGGAAACAGGATGGCCTTGCCAGGAGGTGGCAGCAGTGAGGGAATGCTCCACTCCTAACTTGGCTCCTTTCTTACTCTGCCCTGACACTCAGTTTTGGGCCTCTCTGAGTGCATGCCACCAGAAAGAAAGAAAGTCTAGATGGGGCCTGGGCTGTCAGGAAGGAAGAAGGAAGAAGGAAGGAGGTGGATGTCATGAGAGGACCCATGCAGAAACTGTATTTTCTTTAATCTGGCCTTTATTTTCTTTTAATATATTTAAATATAGTTTTATTGATTTCAGAGAGGAAGGGAGAGAAAAACATCAATGATGATAGGGAATAACTGATCAGCTGCCTCCTACACACCCCTCCCTGGGGATCAAGCCCGCAACCTGGGCATGTGCCCTTGACTGGGATCGAACCCAGGATCCATCAGTCCACAGGCCGATGCTCTATCCACTGAGCCCAACTGGCTAGGGCTGGACTTTTTTTTTTCCTTTGATTCTAACTGGCCTTACCCAGCACCCTGACTCATTCAACTTCCCTCTCCCTTGCTTGATCATATAGCTCAAGCATGTCAAACTCATGACTGATGGGCTGTGAGTTGGACATGTTTGATGTAGCCCTCAGGACTACTGGTCAGCATCCAGCAGTCTTAGGAACAAGGTCCTGGTTCAATTGACTACTGATTCAATTTTTTCAATCCTCACCTAAGAACATGTTTGGAGAAAGGAAGGGAGGGAGGGAGGGAGGACATCAATGTGAGAAACATCAATCGGTTGCCTCCTATACACGCCCTGACCTGGGATTGAACCCACAACCCAGGTATGTGCCCTGACTGGGTATCAAACCTGCAACCTTTCAGTGCACAGGACAATACTCAACCAACTGAGCCGCCCCAGTGTGGCCCAATGGACTATTTAGACAGTTTTCAATCAAATGGAACGCAATATCTTGGCCTCTGTTGTGTTTTAGCTCCAGACCCAGGAAAGCGAAATGATCCCATAGAACAAATCCTCACCATGTCTTTTATTTTCTGTTCTGATACATTGACTGACATCCCAGGTATGGCTGACTCTGGAGGGACTGCCCCTGCCCCCTTAGAGTGAACCAATTCCTAGAGATAGTCATCAAATTGCCCTTCTAGCATGCCAGAGTCTGTACCCCTGCCCTCCTCCCCCAATAGCTTCTTTCTCAGGCTACCACGCCCCAGCCACTATCTTCCTGCCCTAATCACTCCAGGGCCAGATCCCTGCCAACCTGCCAACCACCACTGAAATTGCCTATTTGCATAGCTTGCCCTGACCTGCAACCACCATCAAGACTCTTGCCACACTTTCTCCCTCCTCCGTCTCCTGACCTATCCACTGCTTCACCTTGTCGCAATAATGGTGGTGGGCCCCCTCTGCCTCTTGGAAACTGGGAGTAACAACCTATTTTCTCAATGAAGTGGCTCCTGATCTGCTGGCCCTCCAGCAGTTTCTATTAATAAAGGACACTTTTTTTATTTTTATTTTTTGGTGCCCTTGGCCGAACCTGGGACTCTTCAGTCCACAGGCCAATGCTCTATCCACTGAGCCAAACCAGTCAGGGCAATACAGGACACTTTAAAACAACCCCTTTATTTAAGGATTCTTCCGTGGCATTTCCTCCATCCCCAAAGAAACAACCCATTTCATCCTCAGGAGAACCACCCCTTCCCGCCCCTGCCCAGGGAGGTGTAACATCATCACACATTTAAGAGAAGGAGGCGCCCTGACTAAGGACACACACCCCTTTGGAGTGGATGTTAATATGCTGCTAAGCCGCTCTCCATGATTTGGCCACATCTGGACCAATGAGCAGGGGAAATAAATGAGCTCCTGCAGGTCCTAGTCCACAGGCATGAGGTGAGTGGTGGTCCGTCTCCACGGTCCCTCATCCCTGGGTCTGCTGCAGACTCGGGGATGGCACTCCCATCACACTGTTTTGGAACAGCACCTGTCATGGGTTTGCCCAGTACGCAGCTCCCCCACCTCGCACCAGACACGGATTTCCAAATGTGCCCCCTCCCCCCGCTATTTGCATTTCAGAAGGACTCACCCCAAACTGTGCAAGTGGCCAGGGAGCCCAGGACTAGAGCGAAGAACCACATTGTGGGAGGACAGCAGCTCCAGGGCCACAGATCTCTGTCTCCTTGCAAGCGCCTCTGCCTCCAGGAGCTGTGACCTTTGCCCCTCAGCTCCCTGTCAGCAGCTCCCGCCCCACCGCCGCCCTATGGCCTCATCAGGAAGCAACCCAGAAGCTCCTGGTCTCCCAAAGGGCTGCTCAGGGCACAGCCAGGGCCTCCAGGCCACGCCCACCCAGAGTTGACCCTCTTTCCCCTAAACAGCCTGGACACAGCTCTCAGGTTACCTGATTGTCAAACAACTTGTTACATAAGGGTTTCTCCCTTGGACACTTCAACCTTAGCAGGCAGTGAGCTTCCCAAGGCAGCGGACAAGGGGTGGCGGTGGTCTCAGAACAAGGCTGCAAACTTTGTGAGCAACTCTCAGCCCCACAGCTGCTCAACTGGGGAATTTAGGACAAATCTCTTAGCTTCCCATGTGGTGTGTGTGTGTTGGCGGGGAGGTCAGTCCCCAGAGGTAACTGCTTCTATAAAGATTGGCCTGGCCCGAGCCAGTTTGGCTCAGTGGATAGAGAGTCAGCCTGCAGACTGAAGGGTCCCAGGTTTGACTCTGGTCAAGGGCACATACTCAGGTACCTCCGGTCAGGCTCGGAGGCAGGGGGCAACCAATCTGTGTGTTTCTCTCACATCGATATTTCTCTCCCTCTCACTTCCACTCTCTTTAAATATCAACAGAAAAATATCCCTGGTTGAGGATTTAAAAAAAATTTAAAAAAAAAAAAAAAGATTGCCCTGGGGGGGGGTTCCTTACTTTATCAGAGAAAAAACACGGGTCATGAAGCGCACCCAGATAAAGAGCACCCATATCTCTACCCACATGGGACAATCTGGGTTGTCCTCTAAGCAGAGGCTATTTCTAATCACCACACACCACACACACACACACACACACACACACACACACACACACAGGCCTTTGCAATCTGGGAACACCGCGTGGCTGCTAGCCTCTGAAGACTGTAGGGTGTTGTATCAGCATCTTCAGAGCCCCAGGGTGAATTATTCTTCTGTTCCCACTGTTCAGTCACACCAGGGACACCAACCCGTTCTGCAGGGGCAGCCACCTCCAGACCTCGCCCCGTTCCCGCCTGGCTCAGAGTCATCTGCAGAAGGGATGGGTGAGGCTGGAGTCTGAAGCCAGACCTCAGCTTGGCTCACATGCATAAGCCCTGCCTCACATGAAAGAGATGCAGTGTTTCTTGTGTCAGTGGGAGGTGGCTAGGAACACAGCTTTCCCTTGGGGAGCTCCGTCAGGTTTCCCGTGTGGAAATGGATTATCTGGAGAGTAAAATCCTAGGAATTGGCCTTAACTCCTAAGCAGCTGGTCAAGTCTTAGGGGAGAAGACACTCCCTAACCCCTCTATGTCCATCAATTTACTCAACAGATATATGGCGAGCATGCACTCAAGCAGCACTGGACAACTGTGCCCTTCACTTGGCTTTGCCCTTCACTTGGCTTTGCCCACTAATCATGGCATGAATTGGCACAGGCTTTGTGGTGGAGAACACTGCACAGGCAGACCAGGAGTTGGGGGGCCCACTGGGTGACCCTGGGGGTCCCTTTCTGGAGAAAGAGAGGCAGTGGGTGGCTCCTGTACCATCCACTCCAAACCAAAATTCAGTGGATCTAGAATTCTGTGACATTTTTCTGGAACCTCAGTTATTTTCATATTAACATCCCATTTTCTGCCATGTCAGCTCACCATCTGTACTATTATTAGCAATTTCCCTCCAGTGTCTTTTACTTTAAACACACTCATTCAACAAGAAAATGTTACATCATGGCCATACGTGGAAGACCTGGATGACTTGCCACAAATAAAGGTGAGCACGGAAGGTGTGTCACTGCATTTTGAAAAAGTAAAATGTTGGCAAACATAAAAAGTGAATAATAAGTAATAACACCGCTAATTGATTTAAAAGTGCAGACCCCAACGTAAGTTACCCAATGGGAAAAGTGGACGGTGGGTGGTCAGTAACATCAGGGCAGGGACATCTTGTCCACCACCATGACCACAAGTTAGGGGACCAGGCACCAGCTTGATCAAGGGTCACCCTTAAGGCAGCCAATTCACTGAGCCTCAGGGAACCTCTCCTTGTTGACACACAGATCACTGGGCACAAATCACATTAAATTCTCTAATCTCAATGACCTTGGGGCTTCATTGTAATTAGGTGGTGACCCCCAGGGGTCAACCTGGTCCTAGGATCTATGGGGACAGAGCAGGTGTGGGAAATTTTAGCCTGGGTGTGGGTCCCGGAGAGGAGAGCTGCACCCCCTCCCCGGTGGACACAGATGGTCATCTGACATGGCACAAACCACTGGCAGTGGGGCCGCCGCCAGCAGGCAGGCTGTAGGGCCTCCTAGTTTAGCTCCTGCTGAGTAAGCATGCATTGTGAAATCAGGGTAAATGATGGTGCAAGAGTCCCAGAATCTCAGAGGTTGGTTTCTTGCTTATGAAAAGGATTGGGGTGCCGTTGTTCTCCACAGGGTCCCTCGGGGACCTACCAGGGGGTCAGCAAGGCAGCTAGTAGGCATTTTAGATTTTTGGGGTCATGGGGTCTCTGTGGCAACTACTCAACTCTGGTAGCAAAAGCCTCATAGGCACCCCCCAGGGAAGTGGGCATGGCTGTGTCTCAATAAAACTGTATTTTAAAAATAGGTGCTGGGCTGGATTTCGGGCATGGGTCAGAGGTTACTGATCTCTGATCTACATGGTGTGGCTTTGCCACCCTTACCTCATGGTTTTGCATGTTTCCTCTCTGCTCCTCCAAACCTTGTCACCTCTTAATTCCCAGGACAACCAGGAGAAGGCGTGGACAGTTTGGGGCACTGATGCGCTCTGGCAATCCTTGAGGTAAGAAAACACACAAAACGCTTTTTAGTGTGAGGTCGCTGTATTCGCCCAGATGTCTATAAGACAATCTACAACAATTTGAGTTTGCTGAGCCCTTTCCAGAATATAGTTCAATCTTAACTTTTCTGGGCCTAAATTTGTACATGTTTTTCTGATTTACTCTTTCTCCTATTCTAGAAAGGCTGAAGGAAACTCTTAAGAGAGCAGTTCTAGCAAGCAGGGACTGAGTCTACAATCAGGCTCTTATCATTGAAGGCAAAGAAGTACAAAAGTTCAGTGTTCAGCAAAGTGGAGTACATTTATTCCTGGAGTTATGCAAAGTTATTTAAGACGGTGTGTGAACACACTTAAAGCATTTATGTAATGGTTATGTATTGACTTTGCTGTGTACTAGAAAACAAAATCCCTAATAACAAAGTCCGTGATTGAATGGATATTACTTATGGCAGGAAATTGCTAGCTGTCCATTAAAATCCATCCCACACGGGGAGGTGAACACGCAATGCAGGGTAGGATTGTGCACCTGAAACCTGTATCAGTTTGTTAACCAGTGTCACCCCAGTAAATTCAATGGAAAGGAAAAAATGTAGAAACCCATAGAACACTGTTTTTAAATGTTCATTTAAAAAGGTTCTCCACTTCCTAATAAAGAAGGATCGAGCACTTGCATTTATTTCTACTCCATCCCCAAATTCTTCTTCAAGGACATGAAATAGTCTTGAAAGGCACACGCCGCCATGTACCAACAGAATGGCTGAGGGGACGAAGACAAAAGCAGATGAAGCTGTGAGAGGCAAGAGCAATGACCACTATTTGCTGAGCAGAGAAAGTGGAAGTTGACGCATGGGGAGGAGGGAGTCCGGGACAAAGGGATTCAACATGGAGAAGTCTCTGGAAGTGGGGTGCAGAGATCCCCATGTGTGCACCTGGGGAGTGCAGCTCTCTGCCCTGAGGCCCAGCCCCAGGGCAGCGTTCTCACAGGGGCTCGGTCTCTGCCAGTTCTGGAACTGAACTGAACCCAGGGAACCCAATCGCCTGATTACAACAGAGATCAGAAGCCTTGGCAGCAGCAACATAATATGATTTCTGCCCAGAAATCTGAGGGTCAAAAGGAGGCAGTGCCCTGAAGCTCAAGAAATGGCTGCAGTAACAGTGACCCCTGGTGACGCCAATGCCTGGTCACCTCCCTCCTCGTGGTCCTGAGGGTGGACTGCCAGGGTTCTTGTCCCAGCATCAAGAAGGGTTCAGGAATAGGGAAGAGGCTGTGCACAGATGACATAGAAATCCAGAGACTAATAAAGAGTCCGGAGATGAAAGATAATTTAGAAAGGCATTGGGGGTCAGAGGACCTTCAGCTAAAGGAACTGAAGACTCCCTCCTTGTCTAGGACCCTTGCTTTTTATTAACACAATTTGTCCTAAGGCAAGGCGGAGATAATACACTTCAAAGGGTAAGGTTTCAAAGGGTACAGAAGCATTGTCAGTTTGGGGAATAGCCTACGGCTGTACAGGTGTTTGGCCAGTAGGAGGCAATAACATGTAGATTAAGATGCCTTTTAACTGTCTGGCAGCCAAGCAACCAATTTAATGTATCCTATTCAGGCTTGGGGCAATGCCTTTAGCCATTCCCAACGGTGACTACATGTGTGACTCAACCCTGTTGAGTCCCCAAGTCTCATCAACCTTTTGATGAAACTCTTGAAATTATGACATGCTGGAATTGGTCTACGGCAGTGGACAACGTTGTCCCTGCCCTTGTATTACCAAGTGATCTTCCATGACCCTCTCTTCCTATCAAGTAACTTGTTCTGTGGAATGCAATTTTGTAAATAAATTATTATACCTAACCAAACGAAGCAAGGAAATATCCAGTCATTAATAAGAATAAACGTGTCGTAGTCCTCTAAAAATACCAAAGTATTGACAACAACACGGAGCAGCCGGAAATCTCTTAGTCTGCTGGTAAGGAGGGCACATTTGTGTAACCATTTCAGGAAACTTTGGGTGTGCTGAATAAAGTTGCCATAGGCAACCGCCTGGGACCCAGAAAAGCCAGTGGTAGATAAAGATCCAAAAGAAAGGCATGCATGCAGGTTGTCACTGAATGCCAAGTTCTAGAATATTCATAATAATCTATTCATAATACCCGGAGACTGGAAAGTATCCAAGTGCCCAACAAGAGTAGAATGGGTAATTTATGACCTATTCACACACATAATAAGTCCACAGCAATGATGAAAAACCTGCAGCCACATACTGAGTGTCAAACGCATGATGTGGAGAGAAAGAAGCCTGATGCAGGAGTGCATGATTCTGTTTAGATGAAGCAAAACACCCAGGATAATGACAGCACGCTGCTACAGTCAGGATGGAGGTGACCATCTTGGACAGATGGGGTGGGGCAGGGCCTGGACCTGAGTTCCAGATGCTGGGATGCTGACCATCTCCTGTGCCTTGATGTAGGGGCTGGGTACACAAGCATGACCAGTCAGTGACAATTCATCAGGGCACCATATATAATATATATAGAACATATATACTATACTATATATTATATATCACTAAACTATCCTATATAATAAAAGCCTAATATGCTAAGTGTCCGGTCGCCCATTCAACCAATCAAAGTGTAATATGCTAATGATATGCTAAGGCCGCTCAACCACTAGCTATGATGTGCACTGATTACCAGGGGGCAGACACTTGCTGCTGGGGTCTGGCTGATTGGGACTGAGTGAGACATGCCCTGGAGCCCTCCTGTGGTCTGGCTGGCCACCCCCCATGTCCCTCCCCAGCCCCGATTGTGCACTGGTGGGGTCCCTCAGCCTGGCCTGCGCCCTCTTGCAATCCGGGACCCCTCGGGGGAATGTCGGAGAGCCAGTTTCAGCCTGATCCCACAAGCCAGGCCGGGGGACCCCACTGGTGCATGAATTCATGCACCAGGCCTCAAGTCTATGATATAATATTGTCACACTAATTTATATATTAACCTATATGTCCTATTATACTCTATATCATTTCTTAAATGTATATTATATTCCATTAAAAACTTAAAAATGTGTTCCAGGCCTTCAGAACATACTATCTATTGGAGGAGACAAGACTGTTACAGAAACATTACTAAAGACTATGTAAGTATTAGAAATAGAATAGAATGCAAATAGTCGATTGTGCAGTTATTTTAATCAGGACTCTAGTGTATGTACTCACAGAAATCCTATTTACCTTACCTAAAGCATATATTGAATATATTGGCTCTTACACAGGAAAATTCCAGGAGGTATATAGAGCTTCAAGTGTAATTATATAAAGGGGCCCAGATAGATTAGATAGATAGATGATAGGTGGATGGATGGACAGCCAGATGGGTAGATGAATTCACTTTAAAAAATATATATTTTATTGATTTTTTACAGAGAGGAAGGGAGAGGGATAGAGAGTTAGAAACATCGATGAGAGAGAAACATCGGTCAGCTGCCTCTTGCACACTTCCTACTGGGGATGTGCCCGCAACCAAGGTACATGCCCTTGACCGGAATAGAACCTTGGACCTTTCAGTCTGCAGGCCGACGCTCTATCCACTGAGACAAACCGGTTAGAGCTGAATTCACTTTTTATCAATAATCCCCCCCCCCCCCCCCCAAAAGAAAGAAGACTGTTTCCTGCAGGTCAAGGTTGAAAACCACTCCTCTAGGCCTCCAAGGTATGCTCCAGCCACCTTGCCAAATGCAGCCACGCTGCTCACTGGGCTGCACCCCACCATGGCTGTTTCCACCACACCTTGCTGGCCTTTATCTTCCTGTCTAACATTAAAGGCCCAACTTGAACTCTGACCCATCCATGGAGAACAAGTCTCTTTGCCAACAAATTGCTTTGTGCTGTGACAAATCCCCTTCCTTCCCAGGGAATAAAACGAACTCTGAACACAAACTTTTAGCAGAACACAAGGCTGTGCCCAATGGGTCCATCTTGCTATGGGAAGGAGGTTTGTCTTGTGTACGTGTTGTCTGGGGCAGTGCCAGGCAGGGCAGCTTCCTGGGTGCATGGGTGAGCCCGCCTCCCCCTCTGCCCAGGGAAAAACCTTGACCTGCAGCCAGGCCCAGAGGCTGAGGGGGAGGAGAACTGGGCTTTGGGATTGGGCAGAAAGGTCCAGAGTCCAAAGTGCCCCTGAGGGAGGAACAGGGAGCCACAGGGGAGAGGAGGCGGCGCTTAGATTTGATGGGGACTTAGGAACTTCAGGAAAGAAAACCACGGCTGGCCCCGCCTCTGCTCTGCCTGCGAGTGCTTTCAGTCAGACTTCTCAGGTCACAGAGCACCTTCTCACCTTCCAGATGCTATGGGGGGAAGGGACAAGGATAAATGGTAGTAGTTGGTAATTTAACTATTTGGACTTGTGTTCTTTTCCTTCCAGGTTCTACGCGCTCCATCCCATCACACCCACCTAAAAGCCTGGGAGGGAAGCCTTTTTTTCCTCTTTTGTGATGCTGCCCTCTGCTGGACATTAGGAAATTCACAGGCAAAAACATCTGGTTTGTTTCTGTAGTTTTGTTTGGATTTGATTTAGTGGTTCAGATCCAAGATTGTTTGGGAGGGGAAGAAAAGGATTTTCTGTAAAAACCTACATGTTTAATTAGAAAGAAATTAAATATCTTGTTTTCTCAATTATGAGAAAGTAGAGGTGACTGTGAAATGCATGTGTTTCCTATGAATATGAAGTGACACAACCCTTTTGGGAAGTGAATTTGTAGGACATAAGAATAATTTTAAAAGAGCATGGCCTTTGACCCTGTACCTCTCCTGTAAATCCAGACGCCAGAAAGAATTTTAACTAAAAGCACTTATTCTCAAAGTTGTTCATCAAATGATGCCCACAGATGCCCAGGAGCTGGCTAGTGGCTAAAGAGACTGTGATGTCGCCACACCAGACAGGTGTGCAGACTGGTTTTTTTTAAAGATTCTTCAGCAACTTGGAAAATGCATATGACACAATATTAATTCTCAGCAGTTCTTTTTAAAATATACTTTTAATTATATTTTTATTGATTTCCGAGAGGAAGGGAGAGAGGGAGAGATAGTAACATCAATGATGAGAGAGAATCATTGATCAGCTGCCTCCTGCATGCCCCACACTGGGGATCGAGCCCACAACCTGGGCATGTGCCCTGACCAGGAATTAAACCGTGACCTGCTGGTTCGTAAGTCGATGTTCAACCACTGGGCCACGCCAACCTGGCTCACTAAGGAATTTTGGGGGGAATCCCTACACCTTTTCAGATTATTGTAAAACTAGAGGCCCGGTGCACGAATTCATGCACCAGTGGGATCCCGCAGCCTGGCCTGCAGGATTGGGCTGAAACCAGCTCTCCAACATCCCCCGAGGGGGGTCCCAGATTGTGAGAGGGTGCAGGCCAGGCCGAGGGACCCCACCGGTGCACAATCAGGGTCGGGGAGGGATGCAGGAGGTTGGCCAGCAGGGGAGGGGCTATGGAAGGGTTCCAGGGCAGGTCAGGCCTGTCTCGCTCAGTCCTGATCAGCCAGACCCCAGCAGCAAGCCAACCTATCTGTTGGAGCATCTGCCCCCTGGTGGTCAGTGCATGTCCTAGTGAGCAGTTGAGCGGCCAAAGCATATCATTAGCATATTACGCTTTGATTGTTTGAATGGCTGACTAGACGACTGGACATTTAGCCTATGAGGCTTTTATTATATAGGACGAGAGGTCAGGGGTCCAAACTTAAATACCTTCAGAGGCCAGGTAACATCAGTGAGTGAAAAAGGCCAGGCACAGGCCTCGGGGGAGTCGTGGGGGCTGTGGGAAGCTGAGAGCTCGTGCCTTTGCTGTGAGGCTATCACCACTCAAGCCTGCGGACTGTGCTCTTGGGGGCCCTGAGGACAGCCGAGCCTGTAAGATACCTGCGGAGGGTGGAGAGGAAAGGCTGCGTCTCATTTACACAAAGGTGCCCTGTGAGCTGTCAGAGGTCCTGGTTCCAGGTGAGAAAGCAGCTCCACTGCTGCTAGTTCTCTCTCTCTTTTTTTTTTTCCCGGAGAAACTAGAAACATGGCCTTTAATGTGAAAGGCCCCGGATTTAAAATGAGCTGGAAACGAATTCCAAAACCACGTTTTGACCTTCTGTGGGCTAAAGAGAACGATTCTGGGGACCGGATTCAGACGATGAGTGGATGAACCTGATGAACCCGAAGTGACGGGCGCCTCAGAAACCCTCTTATTCCGCGTCCCTCGTGTGTCATCTTGAATCGTCACAGAGACACATGAATGACCCCGGCCCATGAGATCAGGGTGTAACAGGGATGATGCGGATATAAAAAGTGAAAGTGGAGGTGACGCGCTGCTGGAGGCACAGGCGGGCTGAGCGGAGTAGCGAGGTGAGGAGTCCCA
>NW_005370848.1:347904-411311 GCF_000412655.1 Myotis brandtii | reverse complement strand
GCTGAGCCGCGGGCGCCAGGCACTCAGGTGCCCTTACCTTCCCGCCTCCCGGTCCCCGGTCCGCTCGGGCCCGAGGCCACTGTCCTCTTCCTGGTGCCACTGCTCTGCGGACGTGCCTCTCCAACTCCCCTTCGCCCAGGGGCTCCCCACCTAATCCGCGTGGCTCCTGACAGAGGGAAAGAAAATGGCGTCTCCCGGCCCGTGCGCCTCAGTGGTTGAGCGCCGACCTCTGAACCGGAAGGTCACGGTTCATTTCCGGTCGGGGCACATGCCCGGGTGGTGGGCTCCATCCCCTGTGTTTGGTGTGCAGGAGGCAGCCCGGTCGGGGCACATGCCCGGGTGGTGGGCTCGATCCCCTGTGTTTGGTGTGCAGGAGGCAGCTGGTCAGTGACACTCTCATCATTGATGTTTCCCTCTCTCTCCCTCCCCTTCCTCTCTGAAATCAATAAAAAGAGACACCTTTTAAGTGACATCTCATAAAAAAAAAAAGTAAAAGTGCATCCTTTGAATGATGATATGCATAATTCTCCCTGCCCATCTTCTGGTTAACTGCAATGCCTCCTTTTTAAAATGATAAATGTTTCCAGAGACAGCGCCCTAAGACTTCAATCTAAAGCAGATTTCCTTGTTACAACTTTCTTAAAACACCTTACTTCCACTGAGTGAAATGAACAAACATACACAGTAAGATAATCACTTGGGTGAATGCTGGCTCCCTGTCTGTCTGCTCACCAGTTGAGGGAGAGCATGTCTTCGCTCACTGTTGTCTCCCCGTGGGGATACGCTGGTACACAGCAGGCACCCAGTGTAGATTTCCTGAACGATCGATTCGCCTCCACCCCATCAGGGAAACATCTCTTCCCCTTGGTGTCCTTGACCTGACCTTGCTGCCTGGAGTGTGACTTCTGGGTTCCTGACCTTAGCGGGTGTCTGGTTTCCATTGCTGAGAAGGAGGCTGGCTGGCATGCCTCCCTCCCCCACCTCTCTCTGAGCCACAGAAGAACCCTGTTCAAGCCAGTGATGGTCAGGACATCCAAGCTTGGCTGTGCCTGCAACATGCCTGGAGGGGGGTTGGAAGACTCACATTTCAGGTAACACAAGCAGACACCTTTTCTGATAGACCAGTGGTTCTCAACCTTCCTAATGCCGCGACCCTTTAATGCAGTTCCTCATGTTGTGGTGACCCCCAATTTCATTGTGACAAATTGAACATAATTAAAGCATAGTGATTCATCACAAAAACAATATGTAATTATATATGTGTTTTCCGCTGGTCTTAGGCGACCCCTGTGAAAGGGACGTTTGAGCCCCAAAGGGGTCGAGACCCACAGGTTGAGAACCGCTGTGATAGACAGTCTACTTCCTCTTGGGTGTTGGGTGTGTGTGGGGGGGGGGGGGGGGTAGTTTTTAGCCCAGAATTAAATTCTGTTCCCCACACGTATTTTACATTCTGCTTTTATTTCATATGCATAACACGATCATTATTATGCCAACTAAGAAGCCAGCCCCCCTGCAGATGTATTGAAGAGATCTGGTAGCCTTCGAGGCAAATTGCACTTTTTTTGATGTTGCAAAGAATTCCCTAAGGATCAGCGGAAGCAGCTGATTCCGTAAAGTAGCTGAACAACAGAAAGAAGCCAACGATAGCGGGAGACACTGAAGCAGGAGGAGGAAAATCAAATTCACACAGAGATACCCCCTCCGTGAGAAAAAGAGGAAAAGAAAGGCAGAAGCAGAGAAAGGAAGATGAAGGAGAAAAGAGGACCCAGTTGGGCCCCCCCAGAAGTGGCCATGATCAAAGGGAGGGTTTCCATCCAAAACTCCACCTTCTGCGCTCTCAATCCCTGCCCCACACTCAGGTTCAAATCCAGCTGCAGGTACTGCTCCTTCTGATCATAAGCCGGCCACCGAGGCAGGCCAGCTCCGTTAGGGTTCCTGGGAGTGAGAGCAGAAACGGGGGGTTGGAGGGTGTTGGGGGATGGGGGTGAGCTTTTCATCCTCAAGCGCCCGGCTGTGGGGAGGCCCCTGAGGCGTACTTACCCCGTCCGAGCAAAGTTGGCCCAGTATCTCATCATCTTCCTGCTCAGCAACTTCTCCTCCTCGGTGGCTCCTTCTGAGGGAGATAATCACAAAATCCGGCTCCCAGGACGGTCCGCCGGAAGCCGAGGCGCCTCGCATGTGATGAATGCCTTTCACATCCCTCCTCCTGTTTCACTCATTTTGCATTTGCAGGTACTGAGGCTCGGGGCACCTGCAACTTGCCCGAGAAAGCATGGCCTCCGAGTAGTGGCTGAACACACATATTCCCTGGGCACCAATGCTCTTCTGGCCACCCCCCTGAGGCTACCAGTGCCTGGGGGACAGGGACTCTCGCTCTCTCCTCTCTCTAAGGATTGCATTTTTTTTTATTTGAAGGAGTAATGCTCAAATATTATGTTCAAAGCACAAAACCTAAAGTGCAGAAAGAGTATCTAATAAAAATTAGTTTCCCTCCATCTCTTCTCTCCACTGTTACAGGCCTGAGGCAGTGACTGCTACCAGGCTCTTGGGCGCCCTCTGAAGGCCAATGAGGCACGTACAAGGGTTAGGAGGACACATTTTTATACTCGCAGTAGCATAACAGACAGAGATTCTGCATATTCCTTTTTGTTAAAATTCTATCCAGGAGATAGTTCCACAGTGTCGCCTATAAGACTTCCATTTATTATCATTTATTTTTCTATAAATATAGGGTGTCCCCCCAAAAATGTATACACACTGTAATAGCTGGTAGCTCAATTTTGAAAACAAAATATATTTTCATAAACATTGCCTCTATAAATATTCAAAGTGTGTGTATACATTTTCGGGACACCCTACATGTATGTTTATATGCTGTTATATAAGTATATAATTCCTGTATCCAATACTCTATTAATGTATCTTTACATTATTTCTGGACTTTTGCTAGTAAAACCAATGTGTTCGTGAGCAGGTTTATTTTTGCACATGCGGAAGTATAATTGCACGCAAAAAAAAAAACCACCCTAGGAGTTGAATTGCCAGGCTAAAGACCATATGCATTTCAGATTTTCATCGACTTTGCCGTTAATATATGAGGTTGTCTGTTTCCCCACACCTGCCCCAATAATGATGGAAAATGTCTTGTTCTCCCCAATGAAAAATGATTCCTCAGTCAAGACAAGTCCTCAGTCCCCTTGTGGACAGTGAGGTTGAGTGGGTTTTCACGTTTAAAAGCCAGTCACATTTCCTTTCCCACAGACTGTCTGTTTCTATCTGTTACCCAGTTTCTGTTCTCATTGATTTTGGGAGCTCTTTAGAAAACTCAGAATTTAACCCTTTGAAACATACACCATCCTGTTTTTTTCCCGTTTGGAGAGTCTGTGTACCCATCAATAGTCCAGGCTCTGTAGTGGTTGCTGAGTAAAAACAAAAGTGTGCTTGTGAGAATTATTTCATTTCATCCCCATGGCGACCTAGGAGGTGGTTGCTATGATTGGTGTTATAAAGATGAGAATGAACAAATGAAGGGATGAATAAGCCGCCGCACACACATACACTCTATAGGAGCACCTCTGTCCTCGTTGCCAGGAGGCCGGCGGCAACTGGCCCAGAGCCTGCATTGCACAACTGTCTAAAACGAAGTATTTTAGGGATAGTTTCTGTGATCAGTTCCTGTAACTTTTTCTATTGATAACCTCATCTGATTGGCACCAAACAGGTCATAACTTCAGGAATACACGAGTGAACCTCAGCAGTTACAGTCCACAAGCATTTACATGAGAGCACTGGGATCCAGGCCACTTTGGGCTGCGATGATGGAAAAGGAGGTTCTTGCCTTTTAAAACCCTGGGTGGTAGCCCCATGGGGGTTCTGAAAAGGGCAGGGCGGGTGAGACCAGCAGTCAGAGAGATGGAGAAAGCGGTTCTGATTTTTTTCTAATTCAACTGCATGAGTGCCCCCAAGCGCCCGTCCCTTAGGCTTTTAGTACAACGAGAAACACTCATCCAGCCGGCGGTGGCAGCTCTTTCTCATCGTGGTTTCTAAAAGCACCCAGGAAGGGTAGTTCCCAGGGGAAGGTCACGTTTGTAAGCCAGAGAGTAAATAAATAAGTTAAAACTAGTCCTCCAGCACTTGCATTGTGTTGGGGTGGGGAGTCCTGTCTTCTCCCACCTCACCCTCCCACCCCCGTGTTCCTGCAAGACCAGGAGAGCTCCCCTCCCCGCCCCCCCAAACCAGGCGGGTTCCTTACCAAACATGACGACATCCCCCTTCAGGAAGGCACCTCCGAAAACAAAGCGGATTTCATCCGTGTGGTCGGCCTTGACGAAAGCCGGCTTGCTGTCCTTGAAGCAGTGAGGCCGGTGCTGAAACTCATAGAAGTACACAGGTGCACCCGCGTCTGCAGCGATGGAGAGAGAGCCCATGGCAGCGCCCCTGCAGGGGGAGCGGGGCTGGTGCTGCATCCCCACCCCGCTCGTCCAGGATTCCCAAACCTATGGGTGGGGGCAGCCCCCATACAAGGAGCGATGTGAACAAGCTACCTCCCCTCTTCTTTCCTGGAGACTAGCAGTTCCTGCTCCAGAGGCCCTCGCAGCCCTGGTGACAAAGAGCTCGATGCCCGTCCAGGGCAGGCTGCCTGGTCAAGGGTTCTAGTTTTCACAAAAAGCCCTTCACATGGACCCAAGGTCTACCTTCCCGTGACTTCCTGTCATTGACCTGTTCCAGGCCTACAACAAACAGAACGAAGCTATTCCTGCTTCCGAGATGCCCCCTGCACCCCACATTCCTTCACCTCTCTTCTACGAAAGGCCTTTGCGCTCCAACTTCCTCCTCTTTCTCTGAATCATCTTTCTGTTTTCCTCTACTGGATAAGGGTGATCATGCTTACAAAGTCTCCCACTAAAGCCCCAACATCACTAATCACTAGGGAAATTGCCTGTGTTTTGTAGAGTGTTTCCAGCTATTATGAAAAGTGGGGTTGAAGTCTCCAACTATGGATGCACAACTATTTCTCCCTTCAACTCTGTCAGCTATTGCTTTATATATTTTGGGGCTCTGTGGCAAGGTGCCTATGGATTGATAACTGTTATAGCTTCTGGATGAACTCACTCTTCTATCTTTCTATGATGTGCTTCTCTGTCTCTTTTAGTCTGTAACAATTCTCTGTAACAATGTCATCCTAAAGCCTCTTTTGTCTGACATTAAGATAGCCATGCCCGCTCTCTTTTGGTTACTGCTTGCATGGAATACCTTTTTCCATCCTTTCACTTGGAACCTATTTGCATCTTTAGTTTTAAAGTGAGTCTCTTATAGGAAAGGAAAGAACAGAAGGAAGAGAGGAAGGGAAGGGGGAAGGAGGGAAGGAAGGAAGAAAGAAGGGAAGAAGGGAGAAAGGAAGAGGGAGGGAAGAGTGGATGTGTGTCCTCACAAGTAATCTCTTTCTGAATGCTCCAGCCCTCCTTATGCTAAGACATTTGAGAAGACACTTCCAAACAGAAAGTAACCTGGAAGTTGGGCCCCGGAAAATTATGGGGAGGTGCGAGTGTTCTCCATGGCCCTGAAGAAGCAGAAGGAACACAAACAGTAAGAACTGATCAGCATTCCTGAACTCTGAAAGTCAGGGGAACTACACAAGTTGGCCCTCAGGGTTATTCCCCCAACACCCCTGAGAGGCCCCTCTCATCTCAGTGAGGAAACAGAGGGCTGAGCAGGGGGCTGGTCCGCAGGCAGCAGGATCCCTGCCGCCACTGGCCTTGCTGTGCTGTGGCCCCGCCGGGGTGGGGGAGTGGCTCGGGGACTCACCTCTGTGACATCGAGCCGTGATCAGCCCAGGGACCACAAAGAACACATCTCCAAGCAAGTCCAGGAAATTATTTCGTATTTCAAAAATGGACTGCTCGCCGTGGAAATACTCATCCGCCACGAAGTGTAAATGCTGGCTGGGGATGTGCTGCAAAAGATCAGTCACAGGAGGTCCAGGTCAGCGACAACAGCCCACACGTGGAGCACCCGCCTGTGCAGGCATGGTTCCGAGCGCTCTACACGCACCGCCCCATGGAATCCACACAGCGAGCCTGTGGTGCAAATGAGCAAAATCAGTCCCATTTCACAGATGGGGGGACTGAGGCTTGGAGAGGTAAAGTGGTTGGCCCCAAACTGGTGGAACCAGGGTTCTTTCACAAGACCATTCGCATCTAAATCCCAGGCTCTTCAATGCCAGGCACAAAGGAGATGCTCAGTTACTATTTGTTGAATGAATGAAATATTTATAACTGCTATCATAGTCACACCAAAACGAACAGTTGTAACACTCTGTCTCCCAATCTCCCCATATGCAGCAATAGCTAAAGGACAGATGAGGTGGAAGTAAGTACCTATCCCAAGTTGCCTATAGGACAAAGAGTCATCACTGACTACTACCTAACATAAATCCCAGGCTCTTATTCACAGTACACACACCTCTCTGAAATGTTTCAGAAACAGCCACCCCTGGGCAGAGCTGGCTACGCCACTTGTGGGATCCAGTGCCAAGTGAAAATGTTCAATGCCAAGTGAAAAATGGTTCAAAAATTACAAGAATTTCAAGATGGTGACAACAGGACATCCAACCACGTGTAGGACCCTTCTGAGCAAAAGGCCCTTTGGACTACACAGATCCCATGCCCGTGAAGCCAGCCCTGCCCCTGGGACCAGCGCTGCCTCCGGGCCCTCGCTCACACTTTAGTCCCAGCTGTCATCACCAGGCAGCCAAGACTCATCCAACATCCTGTCTGAGCCTTAGCGCCTGCGGCATCCCTGCCTCCAGCCTGGACCACGCTGCAGACACCGGACCCTTTGTCAAATGGACATTGAATCATGTCGCTCTTCTGTCCCCAGCCCCTGGGATGGAACCTTATATGCCTTCCGCTGACCTCTTCACACAGCTCTGCCCCTCCCTGGTTCTCTCGGTTCCACCCGGTGCTCTTAGCCCTGCTCCTCCGTTCGCCAGACAAACCTAACTCAAACTCCAAATCCCTCCCCTGAGCGAGCCAACTGCTCCCTCCAACGGACACCACGGACACCACAGAGCCCTGGGCATCCCTCTGCCCTGATTGGTGCAGCAACGCACGGAAGTGTCCTGTCAGGTTTGTCCATCCCAACAGCCCACAGCTTCCTCAAGTGCAGAGACACGCCTGCGCATCATGGCAGCCCAGTGTTAGGGAAGGTGGGGCACGTGGGCTCTCACTTAACACCTGATCAACGAATAAGTGGGTGAAACGAACCTGGCAGAGAGCACACACTGAATAGATGCGTAAGGACAGACGAAAGGGAGGGAGGAAAGGAGTCCGCCTCTATAACCTCCTGCCCGGCGTGTCTGTGTGCAGGGAGGGAATGAGCGAATGGTTGACTAATGGCCCTCGGGATTGCTAGAACCCAGTCCACAGCCTGGCAGGCATGCAGCGCATAGGGGTCCCATGTCCCAGGTGGGTTTCGGAATCCGAAACATCCTTACCAGGATTGTGTGCAGCAGCTGCAGGGCGAGGGACTTGTTGGAGCCCCTGAGGATCTCAGGAAACTCCTTCTGTGGAGAGAAGCGGGGCGCCTGTGAGCACCTCAGGTCATCGGAAGGGAAGCTGGTCTCTGTGGGGGTGCAGACGCCCGCCTTCCAGAGGGGAGGCTGGGAAAAGCCGTGACCCTTCCAGCCCCCGGGGGCCATGTGTAGCAGTAGCTCCCGTGCATCGGTTAAGCGACAGTTTCTCTTCTCATTTGATAAAAGACAGCCATTCCGTTACACCTGTAGTCTTGTGGGACCCCGGTGGCTGCCCTGTGGCAAGGCCACGTTATGGGCTGTGTGTGTGTCTCCCACAGATTCCTATGTGGAAGCCCTAACCCCAGGACCTCATGATGTGTCTCTGTGAGAAGACAGGGTTTTAAAAGAGGTGATGAAGTCAAAATGAGGATGTTATCTGGGCCCTAATCCAATTTGACTGATGTCCTCAGAGAAGAGGGAATTGGTGCCTGGCTGGTGTGGCTCAGTGGTTGAGCATTGACCTATGAACCAGGAGGTCATGGAGGCGTGCGGAAACCTGAATCCATATGATTTGTTCACTGTTGCCTGCTCGGGTTTTATCCGAGCTCAGAGCACACCGTACGTGCTCAGTTCATTCTCGTGGGATGAATGAAAGGAGTCGATGATTTTGCAGCTTGCACCGGTGCACCAGCTTAGAGAGCATTCTTGGACATCCAAATGCCAGAACAGGAAGGTGTCATGGATTTCAATACCTTTGAAGTAGGAACTATGCTTCTTTGAAACGAGCATTTGTGGTGTTTTGAACAGAGCTCAAGCGGATCCCATTGTCTCTTAGTGTTTTACACAGAGTTGTTCCTTTCACCGCAAACCTAACGAGGAACAGGGCGGACACCGGCCTTGGCTGACCCCAATCCCCAGTTACCTTCCTTCAGAGAGAGGAAGGACGACCGCTCTGTGCTCGGCGGGTGGGTTCCATCCCTCACAACGCGTGTGCCGTCCGTGGGAGTGACCGGCTGTGGGAGCAAACCCCGGCCCCTCTGTGGAGGGAGCGACAGGAGGCAGAGTCGGGATTCTTACCATGGGCAGCAGGAAGCCACACTCGTGGTTATTGACCCCGATGATAGAAGGAACTGAGCGGAACGTTTTTTTAATCAGCAGTTCTAGAGGCTCGTCAGGAAAGAAAAAACCATCAACCATTCTCGTGAAAGACTTGGCGACCTGAAATGAGAAAGGTCGGAAGCTGTCTCTGTTTGTAAAATCTGCTGGCCCCAAACCAACCCACCCTGAGCCCACCCACTCTAGCAAAATGTGGTAGGAAAGGGAAATGAAGCCAGTCTTGGTCCATCCCCATACATCCGGCTGCCTGGTCAAGGGGGTCAGCTTCTCTGTGCCTTAGTTTCCTCATCTGCAAATAAGGGGTAATAATAGCATCCACGTAAGAAAAGGGTAGCCTAGCCCAGTGGTTCTCAAAGCCTGGCTCCCAGCAGCATCAGTGTTACCTGCGAACTTGTTAGAAATGCAAATTCCCTACTGAATGCAAGCTCTGGGAGTACAGTCCAGCCAACTTTTTAAAAATAAACCCTGCAGCTCAGCTGGCGTGGCTCAGGGGTTGGGCGTCGACCTAGGAACCAGGAGGTCACGGTTCGATTCTCAGGCAGGGCACGTGCCCAGGTTTCGGGCTTGATCCCCACTAGATGGTGATCCCCACTAGATGGCGAGCAGGAGGCAGCCAATCAATGATTCTCTCTCATCATTGATGTTTCTATCTCTCCCTTCCTCTCGGAAATCAATAAACGTATATATTTTTAAAATGACCTACGGTCCACGTTTTTACAGCCATTACCACGAATCCCCAGCCCCCATAGTTTTCCAAGTCCCAAGTCAAAATAAATAAGAGCCGTCAGGTTTGTCCACCATTCCATTCAAAGGGCAGCCCTGCCCCAGACCATTCACCTGGCCGATGCCCAGCAGCTCCTGGGAGGACTTTGCCCTCAGGCACCGCAGCAGGGCCTCGGAGTTGTCCGCTCTGCAGCCGCAGATATTTGCAATCATCTGCAACTGGTGGCAGAAAAGGACCAGGTTAGAGCACAGTACGGACAGCCTCTGGGAAAATGAAACGTGGAAACAGTCCTCAGTTCAGTCCCAGGCCCGTCCTTCCTATACGACGTCCAGCCTCCTGGCCCTCCCCATTCTCATGGAATGGACACAGTGAGGGCAGGCTGGCCCCGGGCCATCCTGACGTTCTCGCCTGACCCTCCTCGTCATCTTTAGCAAGTGCAGGAGCTGGGAGTGAGGATCTGTCAGTCTGTGGCCATGGAACTGAGTCAGGATTCCTGGTCATGGCGGGACCTGTGATGTCACAGACCTATGATGTTGGCTCCATTGGCACTAGGCCCCACAGAGCCCAGAAGCCCCACTCTGGGGTGCCACGTGGAGTCAGGAGCCCCCCAAGGGAGAGGAGCAGCTCTGCAAGGTCTGTTGAGGCCTGAGTCCAGCTCAGAGTCTCAGCTGGTCAGCTCTGCTCCAGCCTCACCCTCACCCTCACCCCCAGCCTGGAATGCCCTGACGTCCTTTTTTCCTGTCTCACTCTTTAAGACCCAAGTCCTACCTTCTCTCGGATGTCCTTTCAGACATGGCAGTCCCTAGGATTCCCCTCCTCCTCCGATCTCCCGTCACCCCAAGGGCCCCCACCTACCTAGCCCTTTGCTAAACACCTTCTTGCCCTATCACTGAACTTTCCACGTGTGTAGAATGCGCCCCCTGAAAGTAGTGCCCTTAGTCTTCTGGGATCACAGATGCTCTGAGAATCCAATGGAAGCCCCAGCCCCTCCCCCTGGGAAAATGCACAAACATATATCGTAAGCGTTTGAGGACCACCTCCAAACATACCCATGGGTTGCAGGCTTGAAATCCTTATCATAAAAATGATTATAGTCTATACCTTCTCCACTTATAAACCTACAGGTCCCAACACAGAGCGGGGAAGCAATGGGCACTCACTATGTGTGTGGTGGATGAATGCATACACACCACACCGCACACACTGACACCAGCCTGATATATCACATTACCAAACTCAATTTTCCGTCTGCAGTGACCGTGTTTTTGCAATATTATGACTCTGTTTTTGCTCTCGGTGTATGTTGTTACCTTCTATAAGGTGTTTAAGGAAATGCACCACTAACATGAATGATACCCAGGAGATGGCTCCGTAGCCCATTGTTTCATTAATATTCATTCAATGAATCAGCTAATTCGTGAACTCATTCCTCGAGTAAACGTGTAGAGTTGCCTAACATACACCAGACATTATGCTGGGGCATGGAAGAGACAGGGGCCTCGGTCTCCAGGTGCTTACTGACCGGCAGAATGCAAAGACGAGATGACAGATGACGAACATCTGGGACATACGCCTCCCCTCCCCCTCCCAATCTCCTGCCAGATAATATTCACAAGTCAGTGTTATTTCCTACGGAGCTGTCAACAGCATCAGAATCTCACCAGAGCACTCTAGATGGAATAGAGTAGGTACAGGGGACTAAGATATATATCACAGCAAAGATTGATGGATACAATGTGAGAACTGTCACATGCACATGCACACACACACATGCACACCAGCAGCACTGCACTGTGCAGCTGGACCCATTTCCTACGGAACCAGGCCTTCCATGGAGCAACACGTTTCACCTCAAGTCGGCGTCAGATTCTCTGGTCACGGTCAGTCAGGCCAAGCACATGGTCTGCCGACACCTGACCAAGGAGAGGAAGCCGGAGAGGTGTGCACATCTACCTACATCCTCATTCCGCTTTTCCTCCGGGGCCTTCAGGTAGGGGAGGATGGCCACCCCGCTCTCCATGATGGCTTTGTGGAATAAGTCCTGGGCCAGCGGGGACAGGATCTGAGAGAGAGAACACAGGAGACCCCACAAAAGTTACCCAGGGGCTTCCCACCCATCACACACACCACCCACCCTTCCTGTAAGGAAAACTTCCCAGGAAGCCTGCTTTAGAGAGCTAACCTTAGAGAAGGAAAAGTCCTGGTTTGGGGATTCAAGGACTAGTTGCAAAGGTTTGGGCAAGTTAAATAAACTCTCTGAGCCCCATGTTCCTCGTGAACTTTGAGGGTGAGCATTCTGGTATGTGGGTGCTAGCCCCTTTACTTCCCGATGGGGCAACCTCAGGCAAGTTGCTGAATATTTCTAAGCATCCATTTACTCTCTTATAAAACTGCAGTAAAAACTGAGCCCACTTGCCCCAACTGGTCTGGCTCAGTGGATAGAGCGGCGGCCTGCGGACTGAAGGGTCCCGGGTTCGATTCCGGTCAAGGGCACATGCGGGGTTGTGGGCTTGATCCCCAGTAGGGGGCTTGTAGGAAGCAGCCAATCAATGATTCTCTCTCATGATTGATGTTTCTCTCTCTCCCTTTCCCTTCCTCTCTAAAATCAATAAAAAATATATTGAATAAAAAAATTAAGCCCATGTCAAACTTGTCTTGAGGAGCAGGAGAAGTGATGAATACAGAAGGCTTCGCACAGCGCTTGCTTAAGTAATAAGCACTCATGAATAGTGGCTGCTACCACATATGAAAGTTAGTATAATCCACCGTATAAGGTTATACGGAAGGTAAAGAATACCTTGTATATTGTCAAATGTTATACAGCAGAAGCTTAACCCACCTCCATGTGACTGACTTCTGTGGCTAACATGTTACCTGATGCCCGGAAGTACTGACCGCTCAGAACACAGAGCCCAGAACCGTATCCCGGCCCCTCTGCACATCTCTCTTCCCATCAATTTCTTGCCAGGAGCCAGGCGTGTCTGCTTCCAAATCTGCTTTGTCAGTTACACTTGCCATTGTCATTACATAACCAGTGAACTATCTTGGGAACCAATGGATGTGTGTGTGTAAAAAGAAAACAAAATGATGCTTTTGGGGGGGTAACTTGATAGAGGTAGGTAGCTAAATAACATGGCTATCAAATGAGGGGAGCACAAGATAAGAGTAAACCACGTGAGGGGATAGAATGCTCCATAAGAGGGCTGCATCCACAGATTTCTTCGCAGCATCTTTTTTTAAAAAATATATTTTATTGATTTTTTTTACAGAGAGGAAGGGAGAGGGATAGAGAGTTAGAAACATCGATGAGAAACATCGATCAGCTGCCTCCTGCACACTCCCTACTGGGGATGTGCCCGAAACCAGGGTACATGCCCTTGACAGGAATCGAAACTGGGACCCTTGAGTCCGCAGGCTGACGCTCTATCCACTGAGCCAAACCGGTTAGGGCACTTCGCAGCATCTTGAAGTTGCTGCTCACCGTAAGGACACTGAGCCCCCAATGTAAGGGCAATGGATCCTGTGGGGGGGGGGGGGTTATGCAGGAGAGCCTTACTGGAACTCCAGTCAGCAGACTGACTCTGGAAAGTAAAACCCCACATCAAACTACTGGCGAAGGAGGGTACCTTTTATGTTTTAAGTGAAAATAAAATGTTTACATGCATCCTTTGCTATTTGATGCTTTTAGCTGAGCTTCTCTATTCAATGATGACCAGTCCTGATAACTGGATGCCAGGCCTTCAACTGTACACATACAAATGCGTTTTCCTCAAACTGTCACTCACTATGTGATCTTGGATGATTCATGTAAACGCTTCGACGACAGCTCTCGTCCTTAAAACGAGACGGAGCCCCTGACTCACGGTGTGAGGCTCCAGGGAGACCGTGTGTCTGAAAGCGTTTGTTCAACATGAAGCACCAATCAGATGTACGTGGTTCATCATCCTCTTTTTTGTAACCTCCCCCACCGAAGAGAACTCACAAGGCTGGACACACTTATGGCTCCCGCCGACTCGCCGAAGATGGTCACGGAGCGTGGGTCCCCACCAAAGAACTCGATGTTCTCCTGGACCCAGGTCAGGGCGGCCAGCTGGTCCATGAAGGCCCAGTTCCCCGGCGCGTGCTTGTCCCCTGTGCTGGGGGCAAGAGGCGGAATGAGCATCCTGAGTGGGCCACTGTCTACCTCCCGAAGCCCAGGGAGCAGGCGGCCGAGGCTGTGGACAGGTGTCAGGGCATCACCACTCCCTCCGGGGAAGGGCTGAGAAACAGACCTGGGGCAGTGGGGAGCACCAGGCTTGGCTCTCTCCCTCTGCTGGGGTTTTGGTTTGAGAGTCTGAGGAGAGTGACACACCCCAGAAAAATGCACAGACAATACAGATGCAATTTCAGGGTATTCACAGGCTCCCCTGAATCCATGGGTTCCAGAAGTGTCCTGCTCCTGAGAGTTGGTCTGCACCAGGGAGTGCCTCTGCTGGGGTTTTGGTTTGAGAGTCTGAGGAGAGTTACACACCCCTGAAAAATGCACAATGTCGTAAGTGCAATTTCAGGGTATGCACAGGCTCCCCTGAATCCATGGATTCCAGAAGAGTCCTGCTCCTGAGAGTTGGTCTGCACCGGGTAGCAAGACCTGCCTGGGCACAGAGGTTCCCGTGAATGACTAAGTGAATACTAACAATAATAACAGTGGCGGCAGCACTAGGCACGACACTGTCCTAAGGGCTTTACGGCCGATGCTCCCGTAATCCTCCAAACCTGTGAGGTAGGTGGTGCTGGTCTTTCTCTGTCTGCCCCTCTGAGTTTTATCCCCACCTTCTCTACCCTCCTAAAAGGCTGACCTCTATGTGTGCGGTCAGTGGGAGGCAAGGAGCAGGGGCTGAGGGTGGGATATCAAGAGACCAGTATGTTTATGTTTAATACGCCACTCGAGGCCCCCGCTGCTGCGAAGTGGTTTGGGCAGAGGCTGCATTTTTCTGAGGCGTCGCTCACATGAATTCCCTTCAATGAAACCTTCGAACAAGCCCTAAGGATACTGCTGGATACATCAGCTCCTTCTCACAGACAGGGAATCAGGACACAGAGAGAGGAAATCCCTTGCCCAGGACCTAAAATGCTGCAGATTTGGGATTCAAACCCAATGAGTCTGACCCCAGAGTCCGTGGTCCTGGCCATGGCCCCATGCTGCGTGCAGCTCATGCAGAGAACATGCTTCCCAGGACGGGTGGACAGCTAATGGGATGGGAAGACAATGCAATGGAGTGACTATTCTCAGGTCAGCATTTGAGCCTTGAGATGGGGCCCTATGTCAGGGACGACTAATGGCTCACACACTCTGTGTCCTTGACTTCCAGGGCTACGTTGCCCCTCTCCCTTGTATTGGGCATGGCCATGTGACTGAGTTCTGCCAATGGTGTGTAAACAGCAGTGATGATCACCACTTCCAGGCTGACCCAGAAAGACCGCCCTCCTCTAATCTCTTTCTTCACCTGCTGGCCAAATGCAGAGCCACAAGTGGAAGGAGCCTGGGTCCCTGATTGACCATGTGGAAGGATGTCTGTCAGTTAGGAACCCTCAATTAGATTTTACTGAAGTGAGAAAAAATGTTTATTTCTCTAAGCCACTAATAGGTGGGGGGTTATCTGTCATAGTTGCTAAAATTACCTAATAATCTGGTCCAAATTTGTTCAATGTCTTTGAAGGCTCCTCCCTTAGGATGCTGGGCACTGAATCCCCTATGGCTGCTGCACAGCTGCCCCTTGGGGACCAGGGGTGTCAATCATTTGGGGGTACTCACTTGAAGAAGCCAAACATTCCTAGCCGGTACTGGGTAGTCACAACCAGCACATCCTCGTAGGCAGCGAGGGCGGACCCATCGAAGATGGAGGCTGAGCCAGTCTGGAAGGCACCCCCCGGAAGCCACACCATGACCTAAGGAGAGGAGAGGAACTTTCCGGTCAGCCTGTCGAGCATTCCGACCCCCTCCCTGTGAATGCTGGGTCCTTCTTTCTTTACGAAAATGCAAATGTCTCATTTTCCTTTCTAAAGAGCATCCGAGGTTTTGTATTTAGAAGAAGGCTCAGGGTGAAGCAGGTGGGCTCCAGCATCCGAGTGCCTGAGTTTAAGTCTGAGCTCTGCCACTGACCAGCTGTGTGGCCTTAGACAGATTACTTAGCCTCTCTGAGCCTCATTTTCCTCATCTGTAGGATGTGAAGCATCAAAGTATTTCAGTTATGAGGCTATTATGAGGATGAAACAAGATTCTGCATCTGAGGTTCCTAGAACAATGTTGGCACACTCCAAGTGCTCGGAAAGTATTAACTAAATATTGAACTTGTGACCCACAGGAAGATGGAAATCATTGTAAGCCATGTATGGAAGCAAAAGCAGCTTAAGCTTTTTAATCTAAGGCTTTTGTCTACCTGCAAAGAGAAGAGAGAAAAAAAGGGAAGAGAAGTGTGGAGACTTTACTAGGTTGATTAGAAAAACTGGGACTGGGGAACACAAATCATCATTCAAATGCTATTATCACTATTTATACTTAATAATAAATGCCTTCCATTCTCCATTTTAAAGGTCCTATTAGGGACTGCCACCCTTGGGGCAGGAAGAGAGAAGGAAGCCACTGAGGAAAAAGGAGAACTGGATAAAGCATTGGCTTTGACACAGAATCTGCCACTGACTGGGGTAGAGCATGGAGCAAGGCGCTTATGCTCTCTCTCCGTGCCTCTTCTTCGTCATCTGTAGAATGGGTTCAATAATCCTGACCCTTTGGGTTACTGTGGGGGGCTCGATGAGATGATGTACTGTGCCTAGCACACGTCAGCAAGCAATAGATGTTGCTGTTATCGTGCAACACAGCAAGTCTCTCATTGCACTGACATCGGGGAGAAAAGATGACGGGAGGGTGTGGTTAAAAATTAGACTGCACCTTTTGTACTCACTTACACAGGGATCCTTCACATTCTTAAGTGGCATGCTCCGCGGTATTACCTGACTGACTTCATTGCAAACAGAAAAATTCGTGAAGGCGATTCTTTTCTTTAACGGAAGGATTTTTCAAGCAAACAAGCAAACACAAAAATAATCAGAGTCCTTTTAAGCAGTGCCTTCTCTAACTGTTTACAGGCCGTTAAATACTCAACAGAGGGGAAAGCACAACACAACATAAAAATCAAAGGTCAAGTCACTGCCAACAAAGAAGCGAAAAGGAGATAAAGTGAATACGTCATTCAAATGACTTTTGAAGGAAGTTATTGACCTGCCAATGATTACATTTCCATTTTTACCCAATAGGAGGCTGGGGCTGATTCCAGACCCCCAGCCACTCTGCCAGGGTCCCAGCCCAAGGACCTGCCCCCAGCACGGCAGACAGCCTTACCGGGAACTTGGAGCCGGTGTCGGCACGGGCTGGTGCATAGATGTTAAGGTACAGGCAGTCTTCCGACACTCCGAATTCGGGGTAGTGCACCCGGAGAATGTGTTGATTTGAGAACAGCCACTCTGAGTTCTGGAAGCACCTTGGAAAGACGAGGAGAAACCCCCGGAGTCGCTGTCAGCAAACTTGCCTGGGAGGGGCCAGTTCTTGTCTCCTGGGCCTGAGCAGAAGATGCGTATGGGGGCTTTTGGTACCCCGTTCATCGTGCCCCCTCCACCCAGTGGCACAAATGAACAAACCATGATTCTCTTTGATCTGGTTCCCAGGAGGGAAAGCACATTGTGTATAATAATTGTACCATTAACCCCCAGCACCCACCATCATAATCCAGGCACACGCATAAAGACCCCGGCTGGCTCAACAATTCCCCCAACTGTAGAGGTTAGGACACTGGGTTGCAAATCAAGAGCTTGGCTCTGGCAGCCCCCTCTTCTGACCCCAGAAGAACAAAAGGACTTTTCCAGGCCTCTCCGCCAGGAACCAACTGAGACAGGTTGGCAGAGAGAATCCTGCACCCAGGCCTTTGCTCAAGCTGGTGGTCCCTCTGGCTAGACTGCTGTCTTCCTCTGTTTGCTCATGTTCTTCCCTTTCTTTCAGATTCAGTCTAAATGCTACCTCCTCCAAGAAGCCTTCTGAGATTTCTCCAGATAGACCATAGGTATCTTTGGAAACACCTACATATTTTGCGTTTTTTTTACTAGAACTTCTCCTATAGACTTGTATATGAGTGTAATCATAGTCCCAGCTCAACTGTGAGCAGCTAGAAGCCTAGGGCTCTGTATTAGTCACCTAAGTACCTCAGAGCCCCCATCACCAAGCCTGACACACAGTAAGATCGAATGAGATTATGTATGTGAATATTTCTACAAAGTGCTCAATCACTTTAATTTCGTGGTAGAATAGTATACAGGTTTGCTGCAAATCTACCCCCTGACAAGTTTTTATGCCCCCTTTCCCCTTTGTAAGTTGTTTATCAGAAATCGAGGCTACAGGCTCCCAAGAAAGCCATCCCTGACCTCTCCTCAGAGCTAGGCTAAGTGGTTCTCTTTGATTCCTCAGCACCTTCTCCGATCCCCTATGGTGGCCCCTGTCACTCTGTATTTTAATTGTCATTGCTGCGTATGTCCCCACCACCACTACCAGTCTGCAGGTTCCTGAGGGCAGCTATGTCTAACCCATGGTGGTGTCATCCAGGGCCTAAGGGAATCTAACTATTGATATGAGCTGAATGAATGAATGAATGAATGAATGAACGAACAGATGAGTGTCCGCTTCGTGTCCTCTGTCCCTGGGCTACATGGGGTCTTCTGTGGCTTAGGGAGCTTCCTGGCACCAGGGCACTCCTTTGGCCTGTGAAAGCAATGCCAGGAATGTGACCAACCTGAGGACTTGACAAAATTTGACAGTCAGAAGATTCTTGGGGATTTCCAAGTCTCAGCTCCCACCTCATGCGTGAGGCCCCTCCACCATTCCCCAGGAAACTGGTTGCCTTCCTAAGCTTGAAAACTTGCAGTGACTGGGAGCTCCTTACCCCCCAGTCCCTCTGTGTCACAGAGACACACTCGTGCCATCATTCCACAGGGAGTTATGGATTTTCCCCTGTGGGCCAGGCTCTGCATGGGCACGGTGTTGACTGCTAGCACTAACATCCCTTTAGCAGTGGTTCTCAACCTTCTGGCCCTTTAAATACAGTTCCTCATGTTGTGCCCCAACCATAAAATTATTTTCGTTGCTACTTCATCACTGTCATGTTGCTACTGTTATGAATCGTCATGTAAATATCTGATATGCAGGATGGTCTTAGGCGACCCCTGTGAAAGGGTCGTTCGACCGCCAAAGGGGTTGCGACCCACAGGTTGAGAACCGCTGCTTTAGTGTGATTCTTCACTCTACAGCCCTTATCCAGTCTGGCCAAGGAGACCAGGCCTGGCTGACCGTCCTTCCAATCAGTAAGCCCATCACAGTGGCTCCCAAACCTGATCGAACTCAGAATCCTCGGAGAGCTTTCAGACAATCCAGTTTTCTAGGTCTGAAGATTCCAATTCAGGAAGTTTGGACGGGAGCTCAGGGGATCTGCATGTTCTGAACGGTGCCATGTGGTCACGGAAGCCACTTCTGTAGCCCTCTCCTCCTCCCCCCCGATGCTCCCCCCACTCATGGGGCTGCATGTCCTTCATTCATTCTCCCTCAATGCCCTGCCCCCACTCCCAGGTTGCAGGCCACCCATGGGATCAAGCCCGGTCTTACAAATTAGGGTAGGATGTGGCATTTCGGATGCCATTCCAGGGCGACGCAGGCTTTGGGTTTGTAAATCGCAGGGATCCTAGCGGGGGTGCAGCGTAGGGGACCCCGAGGAACACATTCACAGGCATGGTGCTTCCCAACACAGTGGCTTGCTTCCCCCGGACCCAGCCCAGCCTGGTGCTCCTGGTGGGTCCATCTCCAGCTGGCCCTGAGGGAACACACACGGGGAGGAATCAGGAGCTGGCTGGGAAGAGGCCAGGAATAAGCCCAACTCAGAGCTCCCCCAGGTGGGGGCGCTCTTTCTGGGCCCAGAAGCTGTGCCACGGGAAGTATCTGGATTCCTTCTCCAGGAACCCATGTCCATGGCCTCCTTCAAAATTGCCTTAGAAGTCACCTGTATCAGAGCACAAACTTAGTCTCGTCTGGGAACACGGCACCAAGCCACAACATGCCCCCTGGTTACCGTGGAAACCCTTCTCCCTTCTGTGCCCAGAAGCCTCCCTTCCCACGGAGGTGACGATACACACCAGGCCCTGTAGAGCCTAGGACTGCATGGAGCCACCGGGCCCTGAGTCTCCCACACATCTGTCATTTTCATACCCGCCAGCACAACTGCCTGTGCATCACCCACCTATAGGACGACCAGCATTTTGCTTTTCTTCAAGTGAAATCTAAATGAACTTTTCATATTGACCAAGAGGAGTCTTAAGCAATCACATCTACGCAGTGGTGGTTTTGCTGAGTTCGGTGTATGCTTTCGAATAAAGTAAATATTCAGCAATGAAAATAAAAAAATCCTCACGCGGATGCCACCTGAAATCAGCCTGTCTGCCTCCAGGGGTCCGAGGGTGAGACGTCTGAGACCGAGAGCGTGGGCTTCTCGGTTGCCACATAGAATGTGGAGCCTTCAGAGGTCAGCAGCCCGGCGACTGAGTTAGTGGGACCCAGGAGTGCTGGTGCTACCCCGGCCAATGTCATTTCAATAGTAACATTAAAATGGGCAGCCAGCACCACAAAAGCACAGGCTCTGTCCCAGGACAGAGGGCTCTCCCAGCACCCCCACAGGGTGTGAGCAACTCAAGGGCAGGACCGGGGGACTTCTGTGCTCTACCGTGTGCCCCAGAAAGAGACCCGGGCCCTGGGGCTTTCCACAACCTGACCAGGACATTGGCCAGGTGCCCTGAGGTGACTACACAGCCCGCCGTGGGCCCTCAGAGACCCCTGAGCAGTAACTGCATTTCCACCAGTGGACAATCCTCCGAATACGGAAATCCCCCTCCTACCTCACCTTCTGAGAGCCCTTCTCTCCCACTGGGTGTCTCACCCTCGGTGGCAGCTACAAGGACCCAAACAGCCCAGATCAGGGTCTGGCCTGGGTGCACCCACTCTCCCCTCATCTGGCTGGCCCGCCTGCACGCCCTGGACATCCACGGCTGCTGCTGGCCTCAGAGAGCTTCCGTCAGAGACAAGAAAGAGCCTCCTGTTAGCAGGCAAATGTTGAGCAGGGCAGACACAGGTCACAGGATTGGTGAAGCATAGCATCGGGCCAAGATTCAATAAAGGACTTGGCCAAGCAAGACTTTCCTGTTCTGATTTACATAAACAGCTGAAGACTGGGCCTTGATCTGGGGAAAAGTAATTTGTTAGGCTTCGGGCTCACAGAAGAGTAGAAGTAGATTTGGGGTCAGGTAAGCCAGAGACCTCAACTCAGACCTCAGATTCAGGGTCTGGGAAGGCAGCAAACAAGCAGTGAATGCAGCTGGTCAGGAGAGCAATAGGGAGGGGTGGGGACTGTGGAAAACTGGACCACACATGCTCCGTCTAACGGGGCAGTGACTTCTCAACCTCAGGAAACATTTGTTTTGTGACAATGTTGGTAGGCCACACCGGAAGTATACAATATTACTCGATTTTTAAATGTGGCCTCAATTGTTTAAAAAAACAAAACAACCATAATGTGAGCCCAATGCACCATTTCTACTGGCTTGAGTTGTGTCATGGGTAAAGCCAGCAATTCTGATCCAGACCCAGGCCCTCCAGTGTAAACATGAGGAGGCTCTGCAGGGACCGGCCCTCAGCACTCTGGGTCCTCACTGCTGTCCTCTTTTTGTCACAAGGCCATGCTCTGAGACCCAGCAGGTGGGTCATGGCAGAAGGCCCAGCATGGGGCTTCCCAGCTGTTTGGGGCGGGGCTGCTGGGATCAGAATTATCTGGCGCACTTGCTGAAAAGGCATCCTTCTGCCCCACCCTCAGAGACGTTGGGACAGTATCAATAGTGGCTTCGGGAAGCATCAATCTAACACACGGGAGGTTTCCCAGGGTAGTCACTTCCTGAGAGAGGTGGGGTAGGCACAAGCAGGTATTAAGTGCCTGCTGGATACAGACCTGCAGCTTCACAGTTTGTCCCATTCCCACTATTAACTGGACCAGCAATGTGCTTGAGATTTCCAAAGCAATCGTTACGTATCTCATGCCGTGAGGGTCGTGTTTTGACCTCACCTCCTAGGACCCTGATGTTCTCATCAGTAGTCACACCAGTGGCCTGGATGGCCCGTGAGAGGCACAGACCTTTGATGGGTTCTCTCTGTTCTCCCCGATTGCGCTCCTGACACCCCGAGGGGGAAACCAGAACGAGAGGACCTCAGCCCAAGGCCTGGCTCTAAAATACCCTCATCTACGCCGGCTGGTGGGCAGTGCAGATCGAAGCCCACTTTCCGATTCTCACAGGAGAGGCTAAAGGAAACCTGAAGGCATCGGGGCAATGACAGTGACCTCGGGGTGGAGAGCAGACTCGGTCTGTGACATGCGTGTCACATGAAAATGCTTCTCCTCATCAAGATCGCCCTCCTCATGAACCGGGAGCCCACGGTATGGGAGAACATATTTGGCAATGATACATCTGATAAAGGGTTAATATCCAAAATATATAAGGAACTCAAGACAACTTAACAAAAGGAAGACAAACAATCCAATTTAAAAATGGGCAAAGGACCTAAATAGCACTTCTCTAAAGTGGACAGACAGATGGCCAAGAGACATATGTAAAAAATGCTCGAAGTTACTGATCATAAGAAGGATGCAAATTAGAACAACAATGAGGTGATCGCCTCACACCTGTCAGAATGGCTAGCGTCAGCAAATCAACAAACAACAAGTGCTGGCGAGGATGTGGAGAAAAGGGAACCCTAGTACATGGCTGGTGGGAATGCAGGCTGGTGCAATCATTATGGAAAACAGTATGGAGCTTCCTCAAAAAAATTTAATATGGAACTGCCATTTGATCCCACTTCTAGGAATATATCCTAAGGAACCCGAAACAGAAAGAATGTATGCACCCCTATGTGCATAGCAGCACAATTTACAGTAGCTAAGATCTGGAAACAGTCCAAGTACCCATCAGTAGATGAGTGGATAAAAAAGCTGTGGTACATTTATACCATGGAATACTATGCAGCAGTAAAAAAGAATCTCTTACCCTTTGAGACAGCATGGAGGGACCTAGAGAGTATCATGCTAAGCGAAATAAGCCAGTCAGAGAAAGACAAGTATCACATGATCTCACTCATATGTGGAATCTAATAAACAAAATAAATTGTTGAACAAAAAAGAGATCCAGAGACACAGAAGCATGGAACAGACCGTGGAATCTCAGAGGGAAGGCGGGGGTGGATGGGTAGGCAGGAAGAGATCAACCAAAGAACTTGTATGCATAGAGGCATAACCCATGGACACACACAATAGGATGGTGGAGGCCTGGGGCGGTGGGGGGAGAGACCGGGCTATAAGAGGTCAATGGGAGGAAAAAGAGGGACATAGATAATACTTTCAACAATAAATACTTCAAAAATTAATAAATAAAAAATAATTAAAAAATAAAAAAGATCACTCTACTCCACGCATTGCCCCAGCCTAAGAACTAGGGCCAGGTTTCAGCGTAGCCCTCGCAAGGAATATAGCCCATCCTCTGGGAGGAAATGGCTTTCCCCCTGAGTTAATTACATGACATGGCAAATGTGTCCTGGTAGGGACAGAAAAGCATGCGTGGGAGTGGGTCTTGAGGGCAATGGACCTGAGCATGAGGCAGGAGACTGCGTAGGAGAGAACTAGTTGCAAGAGCAATGTTCTCATGACTCCGGATTTATTGTCCTGAACGAATGCCTCGGGGCTGGTCTGATGTGCTGCAGGAGTGGCTCTCGGGAGCTCGGACATCATGACAGCTCCCAGTAAACGAGATGGAGATGCTGGACTTGCCATGGCAGGGCTCTGAGGAAGAGGTCAGAAGGCTGAGCGATGTGGGTCTGCTCGCTGACGGGCAGCTGACCACAGAGGCATGAGTGAGCCTAGCTAAGAGCAGCAGAACTGCCCGAGCAAGCCCAACGCCAACGGCTGACCCACAGAACAAAAGAGCTGAATAAGTGGTGATGTTTGAAGCCACTCTGTTCTGGGCTGGTTTGTTGCACAGCGATATGTAACTGGGACGTACGTTGGCATGCAGACGTTGGAGGCTGTCATAGCAAAGAACCTAAAATTCACGGGACCGAATGCTGTCTCGTTAGTGTGCGCCTAGCTGCTTATGCTAAGATGTGGGAAGGCAGAAAAAAGAATCAACTTCTGTCAGACACTTCAGTTCTGGACTATTGTTTCCAGAAAGTCAGGTCCCGGAGGGGGCGGAGAGGGTGGAGGAGAGTGGAGAGGAGAACCCTGGGAGTCCTGAACAGAGGGAACCTGTATCGAGGTTCCCGGCTAGTGAGAGGGTGAATCCAGCCCGAGATGGAACGGCAACATGCACCCAGGCAGAGGACTCCGAGAGCCATCGCACAAGCGGCCAAATCCAATGCCCCAAATGTCATCCCAAAGGACACACATCTTCTGGGCCTGTAGGATGTAGAACCCTATGGGGACCGGTGTGGGAGAAGTATGTGGCCCTGCAAGCCTCCTGTCCCCAACCCATCCATGCCTTGGCCTGGACGCCCAGGGATTAGGACCCAATCGTCAAAACTGCAGAAGGGGGAAGAAAACCCAGGACAGATTCAGGCTACATTTTCCCACCACTGGGGCAGAGTGAGGGCTCAGCATCCTACTTAGCATTTATAAATAATAAAGAATGTCCTATGTCGGTACCAAATTTGAGGTAGTGACATTACTTCAGTGACTGTTGTGGGAGTCAAGACCTATGAGTTCAGCTCCTTGCAACTGGAGGAGAATAATTATTTAAAGTATAGGAGTAATTGTATCAATATACAACTAGAGGCCCAGTGCACAAAATTCATGCATGGGAGGGGGTTCCCTCAGCCCAGCATTCCAGGATATCCCTCTCACAATCGGAACCGCTGGCTCCTAACGGTTTGCCTGCCTGTTCGCCCCTAACCACTCTCCCTGCCTGCCAGATCGCCCCTAACCGCCTCTGCCTTGGCCCCCGCCACCATGGCTTCGTCAGGAAGGATGGTCGGAATGATATTCGGAAGGCCGTTCAGCTGTCCAGTCTAATTAGCATATTATGCTTTTTATTATTATAGATCATTATGTAATAGTTACTGTTCTTGTTATTATCATGGCCTCCACGGTGCAAAGTGCTTTGCACACGTCCCTTCACTTGATGTTCCTACAACTGTATGAAGTGGGTATTATTACTCCATTTTATAGCTGAGAGCATGAAGGCTTAGGGGAATGAACTACTTAGTTTCCCGACTTCTAAGTCTGAGCTTTTACGCACTACTCTACGTTGCAGATTTGTCTCTGGAAGGAACAACTCTGACTGCACGGATTCTAAGAGAATTACAACTAGGGGCGTCTAGAGATGACCAAAGCCAGCTTCCTCCTCAGCCTGATGGGACACTGGGGGATGGAGGGAGTAGGGCTGGGACCAGAACCCAGCTTCCTGACTCCTGACCACTATTCTCACACAAACGACATGAGCTTCTCACTTTCCTCCCCCAGGGGGTCAGGGCGACACGCACTGTCTCATTTAATCCCCATGACAACCCTAAGAGACGCGGTTTATCCTCATTTTAAATATGACAGAACTGATGTGTCCAAAAGTTATTATCTTGCCCAAGGTCCTGGACGCTAAATGTCAGTCAGCATTTGAAAGGAAAACTCTATTGGGAAGCTTGTGCTCTTGACTCCTACTCTACCTGCCTGGGGGAGGGTAGTGCTCACCCAGGTGGGGACTTCACAAGGTAGAGTGTCTGTGTGTTGGGGGCCCCAGTGCATTCCCACATCCCTAGACCAGCCCCCACCTCCCCAGGCTGCACCTGGAGGCCTGGCCTGCTCACTCACGCATGTGCAAAGAGCTCTCTGCTCTTCTCCAGCATGTGTCTCCAGGGGATGCTACGTGTTCTGCATGCCCAAGGCCCTTGCCGAGAGCATCCAACTGCCAGGGACCACTCCCTGAGGTCCTCAGTGAGGAACAAAGCACTTTGCCTGGAGGCAGAGACGGAGGAGGGGAGAGCCAGCAGGAAGCCAGGGACAGGAAGAGTGATCTGTTCCCTAATCTGACCAAAAGGCCAAGACACCTTCAGGCTAGGGAGACAGGGGTTTTCAGGAAAGGAGAAGAAATGGTCCTGGGACCCTCTAAGCCACCCACAGTCCAGGATGGTTGGCCTTTCTTGTCTGTCACCCCCAAACCAAAGGGAGTGGTCTATTCAAGCCTGCTGCAATGGTTAATTTTATGCATCAGTTTGACTGGGCCTATTTCTGGGTGTGTCTGAGGATGTTTCTGGAAGAGATTAGGGCAAGACATAGTTGAAGCAAAAGGAAAAAAAAAGAGCAAACGACTTCAGAACAAAGGAGGAAAGCTCCAGATGAAGTATAAAGCACAATAAATCTTTGTGGAATAAACATTTATTCCAGAAGCAGGGCCTGGGAGCACTGAGGAGTTGCTGATCATCCCTCCACAGCCCCCTCCTCTGCTTTTCCAGTTAAAAATCTGGCCCGGCTGGTGTGGCTCAGTGGTTAAGGGTCAACCCATGAATCAGGAGGTCATGGTTCGATTCCCAGTCAAGACACATGCCCGGGTTGCGGGATTGATCCCCAGTGTGGGGCGTGCAGGAGGCATCCAATCAATGATTCTCTCTCATCGTTGATGTTTCTCTCTCTCTCTCCCTCCCCCTTCCTCTCTGAAATCAATAAAAATACAAAATAAAGTAAAATAAAAATCTGACTTGGAAAGTGGACCCTGGATTCCCATGGAAGCTTTGAGCTAAGAGGCGCCCTGGCCTCTGAGACTATGCGGTTTTAAACGTTGTCTCCTGAAACACTGACGTGTCAGAAGAGTGTCTGGGGCCACAGAGGACGGATCTAGGTACCACTCCCTCCCACCGCCCTACAAAGGAAAATCTCGCCTTTTCATTGTCTTATTAGATTAAAACGGTGGGCCTCAACCACCCCCCCCCCCCCCCCCACCAGGGGACATTCAGAAATGTCTGAAGACACGCTTGGTTGCCACAACTTGGGGAAGTGCTCCTGGCATCCAGTGAGTAGGGGCCCAGGATGTTGCTAAACACCCGGCAGGACAGCCCCCCACAATGTCCACCCCGAGGTCAATAGGGCTGAGGTTGAGAAACCCTGGGCTAAACCCTAGGACACAGCCCACCGTTGACATTTTTGACTTACAAAAGCAGCGATTTCCCCTGGTTCGTCCTGGGTTTGTATCGATGTCCCTTTAAGAGAGGGTTCCTTCCAAAGTGTTTTCTTCCTCATTGCAAACTAGTCATCACATCCACACCCCCCACGGCACAGATGGCGAGAGTGTGGTCCAGAGAGGATAAGGGGATTCCCAAGGTCATACAGCAAGTCAGCTGGGTCCGGAGTGGAACACGGGCCCCTGAACCCTGGTCCACCCTCCCTGTCAACACAGAAGCCTGACCTCCGCCCCGGCTCGGTTCTCCAGCTGCGGGAAATGGCTTCTTCCCAGTGTGCTGCTTGGATGCCGGGCCCCAGGAGTTGTTCCAGAAAGAGAGCCTGCTTCCCACCAAAAACCTGGGCTGACATTCATCCAGAACTCAAAAGAAAATCTGTCCGATTAAAAAGAAGAAAAAAAAAACTGTATCCCCAAACAGCCATGCAAAGCGAGGCCAGCTGCTGGGGACGCAGTGAGATGAATACCCACTCAGGCTGACGGAGGGAGAACAGGCCTCGGAGAAGCACCCAGGGAATGGCAAGGCTTTCCGCTCGAGGAACAATAGCTCTGCCTCAGATGGACAAGAAGCTGTTCACTCTGAAAGAATGAGCCCGCTGCCATCCCATAATAATGCCGGGTCGGGGGCCCTCCGGGAGCCCAGGGGAACGTGTTCTCCAAGAAAAGTGAAATTGTGATGACACGGCCACTTCCAGGGCCTGGGGACTCCCAGCCCACAGCAGAGCTCCCTGCTTGTCCGAGTCGGGCAGGCCCTTGGAGATGGGCCAGGGGCCCCGTGAGGCAGATTGGGGGTCAGGAGCAAGAGTCCGGCCTGCCCACACTCTGCAGCCAGGAGCGGGCGCTGGTGGCAGGTGACACGCCACCTTGAACTCAACACGCATGCACTCACGTTGGTACTGGGGCGCTTAAATCCCACCCACCCCATGCCTTGCCCAAGTTCCATTTAAACCAGTGATTCCCAAAGTGGGCGCTACCGCCCCCTGGTGGGCGCTGCAACGATCCAGGGGGGCAGTGATGGCCACAGGTGCATTTGTTTTAACTTTTTTTGTATTACCTTTCTATTCTGAGTTCAATAAATAGTTTCATAATTTCAAACTTCAATGTTTCTAATTTACACCTTTCTTTACTATATTTTACGAAAAAGGTAGAAACATTAATACATATATCTTTCTGTTTAATTGCTATTAAAATTTTAAAAAAATTAATTTCCAGGGGGCGCTGAGTAATATTTTTTCTGGAAAGGGGGCAGTAGGCCAAATAAGTTTGGGAACCACTGATTTAAACGCTCTTCTGACAAGTGCACCCGTAAGGCACTCATCTAGTCTCATATCCTCATTGAATGATGGGGAAACTGAGGCACAAAAAGGGGAGGGGAAGAGCTTCTGACCTCTCCCATTTCCCACATGGTGGGGGGTGGGGTGGGGGAATGGAGAGTCAGCAAGCAAACACCTTGTGAGCATCCTAGTCAAATATTAAAAAAAAAAAAAAAAAAAAGTTTCAGGCCCTGCCCGAATAGCTCCGTTGGTTAGATCCGTGGTCGGCAAACCGCGCCTTGGAAGCCACATGCGGCTCTTTGGCCCCTTGAGTGTGGCCATGAAGTTTCAATCGCACTGTACTCGCGTGCCTGCACGTGGTATTTTGTGGAAGAGCCACACTCAAGGGGCCGCAGTTTGCCAACCACTGGGTTAGATCATCGCTGGGATACACCAAAGTATCAGGTTCGATCCCCAGTCAGGACACATACAAGAATCAACCCTTCTCTTCTTCTCTCTCTCTAAAAATCAATCAATAAAATTAAAAAAAATAAATTAAAAGGTTTACTATGAAGGTAAAACAAACCCCCACACAAACAAAATACACAAAGCTGCCGACCACAGAGTTTGGGAGGCAGATTCCCCATCCTCAGCGAGGAAGCCTTCCTCTCACAAAATGCACCGGAGCCTCAGCTCTGGCCTCTCCACATCTCCTGCTTCCTGAGGCTTCAGTGATTCCCCCTGGTGCCTGCGCTGAGCGCCCGCCCACAACCCTGCAGCCCTGGCATCAGCTTCCCTCTGACAGTTTCCATGGCGAACGCTCCCACCTCCCATTTCACATGCAGGATGCAGGCCAACCCAAGGGCTCCCAAAAATGATCTTTCTGACCCCACTAATGTCGATCCTCTTTTCCTCTTATAAATCAATCGATTTTATTTTCATTTCAAGCGTTACAATGACACGGCAGCTGTGCTGGGATGGCCTTTGTGTTAGCACATGGCTTCAACGGCCAGCTTTAGCCCAAATTCCTCATCCTTCCTTTCCACAGAGAATGCCTGGAGCCTTGGCGAGGACTGGGATGAAGCTGGGGGGGCAGGGGGGCCAGGGGCGGGAGGAGTTGGCTCTCAAATGAAGCCCTTCCCCTTTGATCTCGGCCTTTCTGATTGCGCCTCTGACTGCTGAGCCCTGCTTTGATCTGTCACCTGCCAGAAGCCACCAGAGATCTCCCACATCCCCTGCTCCGTTTAGAATGAAACGGAAATTCCACCACATGGTAGGCTAGGGCGGCCAGGGCCACGGAGTGAGAGGCGTGGACATCCTCTCTCTCTCCTGGTAACTGGACACTCTGGGAGGCTAGGATCAGTGGGGCACAGATGGGCAGTAGACATTTTCTTACATGCTGCCTGCTGTCCAGTCGGCCAAGCCCCCAGCAGGGCTCTTCTCCAGCCTCAGGTGGGACGTGATGGCACAACTTCTTCAGGGACCACCAGGCCTGAGCTCCTGAGGACCTGCCCATAGAAGACGACACCAAGATGAATGCAAGAAGAGATCACTCTGGTTCCTTCTCTCAAGTCCTGACCAACATTCTGTGAAATCATTGTTGACTCAAACCTTCCCCAAAAGATGTTCACAATGGAGTAGGGTTTATCAGAGGTATAAGCCACAGCTGTCCGAGTCCTGGGCCTGGGGAGGTATGAAGGGCACTCAGAGGACACAAAAGTGTGGTCCTTGCCAGATACACCCTGATACGCCTTGATTGACAGGAAAACACGGAGCAGCCTATGAATGTCCAGCTCCTCCCGGTGCCTGAAATGCCATTGGTGATTTCTTCTTTACAACTCAGATGCCTCGGAGGAGGGTAAGGGGTGGGAAATCTTTTGATGCTTTAAACATGCTATCTCATTTCATCATTGCAACAACAGTCCCAGGACATATTAACGACTCCACATGACCTATGAGGACATTGAAGCTCAGAGAAGTTAAACCCCTCATCCAAGTTCACAGAGGAAGACAGTGACAGACGGGGGCTGAATTCAGGCCTGTCTGCGGACTGTTGCAGAGGGCTGATGTTGGGCCCTCTGAGTCCCTGGGTCCCGGAAAGAAGCCTGGGCTGTCCAAGACAGCGTCTCCCTCAGATCATCCCTGTTTCCTGGAAAGAGCATTTGAGGAGAGGGACGTTGATTGATGTGGGTTGTAAGAATACTTATTTGTCTGTAATTACTCCTTGAATTCCAGCCAAAATGGGCCCCGCTGAGCTGCAGCTGTGCAAAATGTCTGGATTCTCCCACACAGAGGAGTTGGGAGTGGGGTGGTCAGAAAAGGAGCTAACCGGGGGCAGAAAGATATCTCCATGCAATAAATATTTACTGAATCCGACTTCACACCAGACCTTGGCAGGGAAGGGAGAGGAAAGGCATGAAGTTGAACCAAAATGCAGTTTCTTTAGAGGCCCGGTGCACGACATTCGTGCACTTGATGAAGGGGGAGGGGTCCCCTCAGCCCGGCCTGCGCCCTTTAGCAGTCCAGGAGCCCTCAGGGGATGTCTGACTGATGGCTTAGGCCAACTTGGGCCTAAGCCACCAGTCAGACATCCTTAACGCTTCCATGGAGGCGGGAGAGGCTCCCACCACCGCCTCTGTGCTTACCAGCCATTAGCCGGGCCTGTGGCTGAGTGGTGCTCCCTCCTGTGGGAGTGCACTGACCACCAGGGGCAGCTCATGCATTGAGCATCTGCCCTCTGGTGGGCAGTGCACGTCATAGCGACCAGTCGTTCTGCAGCTTGGTTGACTTGCATATTACCCTTCTATTATATAGGATTATAGGTATACTTAAAGATGCTACAATAAAATAAAAAGAGTGGCTTCTTGCTTTGAGGGAAATAACAGACAAATGAACCAAAGCCAGCAGCATACTTAAGGTGTGCTGGGGGAGCCAGCAGAGACTTCCCAAAGAGGTGACTGTGAAGCTAGGTCTTGCAGGCTAGGTAATGTGGGGCTGTCCATCAGGTGGACGAGAAGCCGAGAATTGGAGAGGCAGTCCAGTAGGGGCGTGCAGAAGGCAGCCGATCAATGTTTCTCTCACACATCAATGTTTCTCTCTTCCTCCCCACTTTCTTCCCATCCTCCCCCCTCCCTCTCCCTTCCTCTTCCTCTAAAACCAATAAAAATGGGTCTTGCAGGCTAGGTAATGTGGGGCTGTCCATCAGGTGGACGAGAAGCCGAGAATTGGAGAGGCAGTCCAGTAGGGGTGTGCAGAAGGCAGCCGATCAATGTTTCTCTCACACATCAATGTTTCTCTCTTCCTCCCCACTTTCTTCCCATCCTCCCCCCTCCCTCTCCCTTCCTCTTTCTCTAAAACCAATAAAAACATATTTTTTAAAGTCCATCAGTCTGGATGAGGAGAAATGATTGCTGTAAATACTTTAAAGCCTCTGCAACAGAAATGGAACGCCACCTACCCATTTCCTGGGCTCCAAAATACAGCTGCTCTGCTGCATACCCTCCATGTGCCACCTTGTGGAATCCCCACGACACAATGAGAGGGCTACTGCTGTCCTTTACAGATAAGGAAACTGGGGTCGTGAGAAGCTCGGTACCCCACCGGAAGTCACACAGCAGCAGGAAGGGGTAAAGTCGGGATCTGAACCCAGGGCTGACTCGTGGGTTATTTTACTGCATGGCTACTCTGCCTTTCAGCCCTATAAATGCATTTCATCTGGTTCTCTACCCAAACTTTGAAGGTGGCAAAACTAGGGGTCAGAGATGGTCAGGGACTCACCCCAAACCACACAGAGAGCTAAAGGCAGAATCAGGCCAGAAGCCAGGAATCCTGGCCACCAGCCAGCCAGCCAGGGCTTGGTCCAGAAAGCCTGCTCTGCTCTGGCCGAACTGCCGCCAAGCAGCGCCTTCTCTGACTCAGACCAGTGCTTATGGGGCTGCCAAAGGGAAGGATGTGCAAACCGTGGAGTCACTGAGTCCAGAGCCTGAAACCACAGGAGCATCTAAAGTTTCCATAGCTTCTAAACACGAACTCTACCTACCAAGGTGGCAGGGATGCCTCAGTTTCCCTTGTTACCTGCACAGCATCCTCTGAGCTCAGCTCCCAGGCCTTGCAGCAGCTTCCTGGCTTCTCCCAGAAGGGGAGGAAAGCTTATCCCCCTGGGCCTGGCTGTCGGCATGCTAGAGTTAGACAGTGGAGCAGGATCAGGCAGCCAGGGTCCCGGATCCTCCATGAAGTCATCCCCTTGCTATCGTCAGTGTCAGTTGCCTAGCAACTGCCTTTGGCAGATGGTGGCACGGAGAGCGTGCCAATCTCTCCCACAGCTAAAAATACATCCCGACGACAACCGGTCTATTTTAAAAAGACACAATGCATCCCGATGTCTTCCCTTGTCTGCGAGGGACTGTGCTGGGCCGGGTCTCTTTGGGCTTCTGATTTCGTCCGACAAGTGGAAAGGGAGCATTTCAGGAAAGGGACACAAGGCCAGGCTCTATGGTGGTGCTTAGAAAATTGTCATAGAGGAGGAGGCCGGGAAGGGAAGATGAGGAGAGGGAAGACAGATCGAGCTTGGAAGTAAATATCGAGTAGTCGGCAGCAAACCCTTTAATTTGGCCATATTTTTAAACCTACTCGGGAAGGTGAGGTTAGAAAGCAAAATCATTGATGCGCAGAAGCCTGGAGCTAGAAGGGACCCAATCCCACTTGCTGGTCAGGAAAGCAGGGGCCCTGAAGGGTGAGGGGAAGAGCTGGCTGTTTGCCCTTGTTCAGGGTGCAAGGGCTGGGGTTCCCAGGTGTGGGCATGAGGCCTCCGGCCCCCTCGCTCCTCTTGCATTTCTGTCAGCAAGGTTGTCTCACATCACCTCCCCAGCTTAGCCTTTCCATTTAATCACCATCATTTGCAGGTTCCATTGGTACAAAGGGAGGAGTGAGTCCGTTCATGTGTGCATTTAGCCGTTCATTTCTTCACCAAATATTCATTAAACACCTACTACCACACTGTGCCCACACTGGAGATACAGCGGGGGACAAATGTACACGGTGCCCACCTCCTGTAGTGTATGGTCCAGCAGGTGAGGTGGGGAGTGAGAGAGAGACACTGGAGCCGGATCTAGGATGAGGCCTACTTACCAGCTCTATAACCAACTTAATTAGGGTTGCAAGATAAAATACAAGAGGCCCAGTGAAATCTGAATTTCAGATGAACACAAGTTTTTTCAGATATAAGTACGTCCCCAGTATTAGCTGAGGCTCCAATTTAGCTGCGCCTCCTGTATTTTTATTTGCTAAATCTGGCAACCCTGCACTTAATATCACTGTTGTTCAGTTTCCTCATCTCTAAAATGGGGGAAAATAGCATTTACTCACAGGGGTTATTTTGTGGATTAAATGAGAAAGTATATATCCTATATAATAAAAGCCCAGCGACCTAAGGGCAGAACGACCAGAACGACCAGTCGCTATGTCACACACTGACCACCGCAGAACGACCAGAACGACCAGTCAACCAGTCGCTATGTCACACACTGACCACCAGGGCAGCTCCAGCATTGAGTGTCTGCCCCCTGGTGGTCAGTGCGCTCCCACAGCAGGAGCAGCCACTCAGAGGGCAGGTCCACAACCACTCAGCTGACTGGGATGAGCAGTGCTCCCACAGCGGGCCAATCCCTGCAGGCCACACACCCCCAGTGCACGAATCCCGTGCACCGGGCCTCTAGTATATGTATATAAATCTGCAACTGGCAGCTGAATGTTTTCCTCTCCTCTCCAAGCAGGGCTTCTCTGGGGTTTTGCCCCACCCAGCATGTGAGCCCCGCCCTCCTCCCCACCAGGGTCTGGTTAACGGGTGATGGAGGGGGGTAGCCCTGCTCTGACTAAAGCCCAAGCCAGAGGATGAGGGGACTCTGCAAGCTGACAACTGATTTGCCAAAGGAAATAGGAACCAACCCAACTTTGCTTGGAGTGCTGGTCAGGGCAGCCATTCTCTGCTGCCTTGGGTGCTTGTTAAACATATTGATGCCAGGGTTCTCCCCACGACTTACAGAACCAGAATGTCTAGGGAAGGATGCGCCTTTTAAACAAAATCCCTTTTAAATAAAATAAAAAAACCTAATTCTCAAAGGTTTGAGAACCCCTTCGGGGAGGGATGGCTGTCTCTGCAGAGGCATGATCTCCAACGCCTGCTCTGCAATGTGGGATCCTGGCCTGGATCCTGGAACCGAAAAAGGATGTCAGTGGGGAACTGAATGAAATCCGGAAAACATCAGTAGTTTCGTTAATGGCGCTGTACCCATGCTAATTTCTTGGTTTTGATCATTGTACCGAGGTTACGTAAGATGTTAACATTGGGGAAAGCTCAGTGAAGGGTATATGGGAACGCTCTGTTCTATTGTCAGAACTCTGGTGTAAACCTCAAATGATTCCCAAATTAAAAAAAAAAAAAAGTTGCTTCGGTCTGAAGCCTGCCTGGGGCCTTTCCCCAGCCCCCTGTGCTTCAGAAGGCCCAGCACGCAGGCCAGCATTGTTCCAAGCCAGTACAGGCAGCTGAGAGGAAGCCCCACACACGAGGTCTGGGAGAGCATTGCTTCTCTTCCCTGCCATTCACACTGGGGCTTAAATGTCAGCCTCAATGAATTACATTTTAATCTGTTATCAACCTGGCCACAGCCCTAATTGGATGCCAGGCGCACCGCTGAAGGGCATGCATAATTCATCAGCTGGGAGGGAGGCCACAGAAGGCCTTTCATCCTGGGCCAGGAAGGAAGAGAGAGTAGGAGAAGGGAAGAAGGAAAAGGGGAAGGGGAAGGAGTTGGAAAAGGAGGGAGAGAGCAGGTGGGGTTGGAGAGGAGGGGAGAGAAGGGCCCTAGAACAATCTTCCCGGCACAGTGCTAGCCACTCAGTCTTTAAGCCTCTGCTTCAGGGCCACCTCCTCCAGGAAGTCTTCATTCGCCGCCACCTCTCCCCCACTCTCCCACCTCCAGACAAGCTCCGGCCTACCTTCCCTCGCTTTCTCAGAGCACAGGACATACCTTTGTTATTCTTGACTAATTTCAAGGTCCTATAATGTTTAAACGTTTGTCTTCCCCTAGACTTGCACCCTCTCCCTTTGGGGTGTTTTCTGACCTCTAATAACAGATCGCCCCTGCCTGGCAGAGCCCTACACAACAGTTAAGGGTTTGTTGAATGACTAAAGGACAGAGTTCTAGCTCAGGCCACACAAAGCATCCACCTTAACTAATGAACCTCTCCTCTTGAGCTCCCTGGCTCTGCCACCAAACTTCCTCCAGCTGCACCCACTTCCCCAAAGCCAGGCTCCATTCTGCCCAACATCTGTCTTCTTCTCTGGCCCGCCATCTCCCGAGGCCAAGAGTCTCACAGGAAGGCCAACAAACACAGTTATTCTGGCACTGAAAGGGAAAGTCCATATTTTGGGGGCACGCCTCATGCTACACAGTCAGGTGGGCAAACTCCCTCCCCTCCCCACTGTCCTCAGGTGGGCTTCCACTCCACTCAAATTGTTCTTGTCCAGGTCACCAACCCACTCCACGTGGTCGAAGCCAGTGGGCATTTCTCTCTCTTTACCTTGACACATGACCTTCTCTTGACTTCCGACACCGTACCCTACTGCTTTTCCTCTTTCCACCTTAGCCACCTCACGTCCACTTGCTCTGCTGAGTCTCTCTCCTTTGCCCAACTGTTGAAAGGCTGGGGAGGCCCAAGACTCATGCCCCAGATAGCTGCTCTTCTCTGGCTACTGTTTCTACTTAATTAATATTATCCAGTTCCATGGCTTTAAATACCACGACATATTCATGATTCCTAAACATATATGCCCACCCTTGACCTCTCCCTTAAGCCTTGAGTCCTAAGCACAAATACCCACTTGAGACTTTGTGTTGGGTATTTACTGCTGCGTAACAAACTACCCCAAAATTGAGCTCCTGTTTTCAACCATGTGGCTGTTGGCAGGATCCAGTTCCCAGAAGGTCACTGGCCTGAGAGTCCCAGTTTCTCACTGGCCGTTGACCAGGGGTCTCCCTCAGTTCGTTGCCATGGGAATCTCGCTATAGATTGCTCCTGACATGCCAGCTGCCCTGCTTCAGAGAAAGAGAACAAGAAAGAGCACCCAACACAGAAGCCACGGTCTTTCTGTAACTTCATCTCAGATATGCCATTCCGTCACCTCTGCCAAATTCTATTTGCTAGAAGTGAGTGTCTAAATCCAGCCCGCACTCCAGTGAGAACTGCACAGTATGAAGAGCAGGATACAGCGATCACTGGGGGCCATCTCAAATTAAACAAGTCCATGATACAACTCCTGACTTTCCCACCCCAAATGTGCCTCTCTCCATGTTTTCTCTATCTTGGTAACTCATGCACTGGCAATGGGATGGATCCACTATCCACCTGGATCAGCTGGGACTACATCTCCCAGAATCTCCCTACTGCATGGTTCTGGGACAGAGTTAGCCAAAATGGGAACTTGCACAAGATTTAGAAAAAGGAAGTGAGCATTAGCCGTTATTCTCGAAAGATCGTAACAGTCAGATAGGCCAGTGAGCAGACACAGAGGTACCTGGAGCGTCCCAGCTTGTCCTCACTCTCCTCTGCTCTGTGTCCCCACTGTTGAATGTTGGGGAGCCCCAACTCATCTTGCCAGCTGCAGGCCCTAATGACCAACAGCTACCCAAGGCCCACCTCCAGGTGCCTAGCTGCAGGCCCAGGTAGGTGGGAGACACACAGAGGCAACAGCACCCACAGCCTTCCCCATAACCTCCCCTCGCAGACATCCCTACAGCTCCAACTTCTCCACCTACACCGGGTCTCCAGGACTGTTACCGGCTCTTCCCCTGGTCCTCTAATTCTTCCTTATCCTTCCAGAAGTCACTTCTCCAGCTCCCCCCATCGTCACAGTATAATGAGTTCCTATAATGAGCCCCTTATCCCAGAATGCTCCCTTTTGTCTCAACTGAAATGTCACCTCCTCAGAGAGGCCTTTCCTGCATTCACCACCCTGTGTTTTAGTCCCTCTAGCCCAGTGGTCGGCAAACTCATTAGTCAACAGAGCCAAATATCAACAGTACAACGATTGAAATTTCTTTTGAGAGCCAAATTTTTTAAACTTAAACTATATAGGTAGGTATATTGTTATTAACTTAATTAGGGTACTCCTAAGCTGGCCTTTGCTAAAAATGTCCTCAATCTGATTGAGGTACGCTCGCTGAGGATGACCCCTTCCAACTCTCCCATCCACACTCGTCTATCTGAAACAAGTATACAAGACGAGTGTGGATGGGAGAGTTGGAAGGGGTCATCCTCAGCGAACATACCTCAAAACAATGTACCTCCCCCGTGCTGCATATCCCGCAGCCCGCCTGCGCCGCGTCTCCCGTCGCCCGACTGACCGACACCCCCCCACTTCTTCTAACGCCACTTCTTCAAAATAGACTCGCCCAGGCCGAAAACCAACTTCTGCACATGGGCCACGAAGTTTCAATCGCACTGTACGTGCGTGCCCGCACGTGGTATTTTGTGGAAGAGCCACACTCAAGGGGCCAAAGAGTCGCATGTGGCTCTCGAGCCGCGGTTTGCCGACCACTGCTCTAGCCCACTAGATGCTGAATGAGCTAACCATCAGCAACCTTTACCTCCTTACTATGTCCCATCTACTGCACTATGGATTTAATCATGCTACCACGCATACTTTCCACATCCGTCTCCCAAAAAAGGGTACGTTTATCCCTACTTTTTGAATGAATGCACAAAGGGGTGAAGTGATTTGCCCGTGACCTCGGAGAGTAAGTCATGGAAGAGACAGTAAGAGGGGGACAGGGACCTGGTTGGTTCTGCCTGACCGCTGGTCCATTCTCTTCATCACCTTGGGATGTCTCCTCCTGCCTGAAGCTGGAGCTGGGAGTGTCCCCCTCTCTCGTTCTCCACGGCATTTGTAAACCACAGGTAACCTCAGAGATTGATCGTGAGCATTCATAGGACTTAATGCACTTTTTTCCCTTCCCACTTCCCAACCACTACAGATCTCAAAGCCAAGGCTGGTGTCTCCCCCGGGTGGGTCCCCAGGGTGCAGCCAAGGACACCCAGGATTCCTCTGAGCAGAGGATGCACGTGTCCTCTCCAAGAGCAGGTGGCAGATTTCATGCTGTCGCCTTGGCAGTGCCCTGCCAGAGCCCCTCCCTACCCCTTTCCTGTCTCGGCTGATGGTCTCAGTTGTGCTGGTAGCCCGACTCTTAGCCACACACAGAATCAATAGCAGAAGGCCATGGGCCAAGCCTCCTGAGTTACTCCCAGTTATTCCCTTGTCCAGCTTCCAGCCATCACACCCTGTGTTCCCTTGCAGTAGGGTTGGGCTGTGTCAGCCAATTAAGGCCTGCTTGGAGCTTTTCTGAGGTCTGTGTAACATGGAAGCCACACAGTTGGAGAAACAGTTTCCTAACCCAGCAGGGCATAGCGTCACAGAGAAGCCAGGGTCACTATGATTAGTTCTATCTCAGGTGTCTGCCGGGCAAAGCCCAAAGTCCTCACCTCCCGCTAGGCCTCTCTGGGGTCTGTCTTCAGCCAGGACAGCCTGTCCAAATGCTCTGCATCTCTCCTGCCTAGAAGGCACGGCCCTTATGCTGCCCTTTGACCCTTAACTCAGAGCACTGGCCCATCCTGGTGGCCTCTGCTCTTGACATGGCGCCTACCCTGGCTCAAAGGCAACAGGTCAAAACCAACCATTAACTACATACAAATAACACAATCCTTGCGCACAATATTCTTATAAGATTTAGAAAAGTCACGTTTTCATCAACCCTACCCTGGCTCAAAGGCAACAGGTCAAAACCAACCAACTATTAACTACATACAGATGACACAACCCTTGTGCACAATATTCTTAAAAGATTCAGAAAAGTCACTTTTTCATCAATGCACACATTCTAAAAATGGTTCCCATCCATTGTCTCATTTGATCTATCGGAGTTTTTTAGGCTGAACATAAAGCAGCTACAGTGTAGCGTTGCGGAAATCATCATCACGGGTACATTTTGAGCTCTTCCTCTTTCCCCAAAAGTGTGCCAAGCACTTCCCGTGAGAGTCCTTTCAAAAGCTTGAGAGGAAGCAACCATTACTACCCCCCTTCTCCAGAAGAGAAAACAGACAGACACAGAGATACTGAAAAACGCACCCGTGTTCTTCGCCCCTTAACTCATAAGTAACTAAGCCATGGTTTGAGCCCTGGTCTCAAACTCTAGACGACTGCTAAACTGGACCCAGTCCCAAAGAAAGGCCCAGGGAGGCAGGGGGCCTTGACCTTCTCAACACAAACGCTTTTCAAATTTTAAGGTGCGCAAAACCACCTGGGGCTCTATTAAAATGTATCAAAATGGAGATGTGGATTCTGCTGATCTGGGGAGAGGCCCAAGATCCTGCATATCTAATACGCCTCCAAACCAACCACACTTGGAGTAGCAGGCTCTATACCACACTGAGGCTAGAAGTACCTGCCCCCCTCCCTCCCACGTGGAGTCCTGCTGGGTAGGTAGGCTCTTGTATTAAGCACTGGCCACTCTTGCCATTGTGACCGAAAACCTAATTCAAATGTTGCTTTAAGACAAAAAAGGAATTTATTGATTCATGTCACTGAGAAGGTCTGGCTTCAGGCACAGCTGTATCAAGGGGCTCCGCTGATGGATCAGGACCTAGTCTCTTAGAACTGCTCAGCTTTGCACTTCCCATTGGCTTCATTCCCAGGCTCTGCACAGCGACACAAAGGCTGCCAGAGGAATGAAGCATAAGCTGAAGCCCAGGCTGGTAGGCTGGCATAAGGTTTGGAAAAAAAAAAAAAGAGCCGGTTAAAGGCGGCTACTGAGTCCCTCTTGGTGTAATCACCGATATGGAAGGCTCCAGGTGCCCTATCATCGTACATCTGACCTGGTGTTCTTGAAGCCTGAGTTGGGGCAGATTTGAGACTCAGGTAAGGAGCAGGTAGAGGTGGAGTGGCCACACCCTGATGTGTAGCACCTTTTCCCATCCCCTGAGTTATTCTTGTCTTCCCCAACTGTGGAAGGGTGAATTGCTGGTCCCATAGCAGGATTACATATCCACACCTTTGCCATGGTTTCATGGTGGGTGCAGTAAACTGCCCAACCTCTTGATTTGGGGGTTGGTGACTTGCTTTGGCTCACAGAAGTTAGAAGATGTGAAGTGTCCGGACACTTGCTTTCCCAGCTTGATTGTTGCCTTGTGCCGTGGTGACCATGGAGCAGAGCACACATCCTGTTGTCACCAAACCCGCAGCCTAGAGCTTGGGGCCAGCCTCACCCAGCCAAGTGGCAGCCTCGCTCAGAACTGTGAGTATGAGGATAAATGATTGCTGTGTTATGGTCCTGAGACTTGGTGGGGTTTGATTTGTCACACAGCGTCTTTGTGACACTAGCCGATACTCCTACATTTACACAATCTGATTCTCTCTCTCACATGCATCCCCCAACTCACCTCTCCCATCCACACTGGCCCAGCAAAGTCTCCATTCCCCACAAGTCCTCCCATCACCCCCAAACCAGGGCAGGGACTAGTATGAGGGGACTGAGGCACAAAATTTATGGAGGCACCAAAAGTACTCAGCAATCAACATATGCAATATCCTCAAGCAATATTTTAAAAAATTAATGCAAAAAAGGTCTATGATGAGTAAAATATCAAACTGTGTAGTAGACATTCTGTAAATACTTGTTGATTAAATAAATATGTGAAATGTGTCAATATATGAGATGGAGAAAAACTCTTGTCCATAGTAGGTGCTCAATAAATATTTGTTAATTATATATTGGTACAGTATTGATCCACAGGCCGGACTCAGCAGTGTATTCCGCCTCTCATGCAGAAAGCAACAAGCACAGTGCTTGACCCATGGTAGATTCTCAATAAGTATTTATTTATTACAATTTTGCTTCAAAAATTACGGTCTCCATCTTGGAATACCATCTTTCCCATATATCCAGAGTCCCGCCATTCTTCAAGGCCAGTCAAGAACCACCTATTCCTAGAAGTCTTCCAGCTCACTCTCTCCCAGCTCTGCATTCGGCACCTTCTTCTTTACGATCAGGTGACCTCAGATTCTCTCTGGGTAATGTCTGCGTGTAACTGCTTTGTCAGCCCATCTTCCATGAACCCTCCTGGTTCTCAGTTTCATTGATTCATGCCTTTGCTTTGTCAGCCCATCTTCCATGAACCCTCCTGGTTCTGTTTCATTGATTCATGCCTTTTTTTTTTGGCATAACCTCCCTTCCACACACACTCCACCTAGTCCTCCTGGGACCATCTGAAATATGAGACAAGTGTGCCTGCCAACACTCTCATTATGAAGTTATCAGGAATAGAATTTAATAAACAGGAAGCAACATATAACAACACTGAGTCAGAGAATGAGACACAAAAGCTGAAACTGCCTTTGCTGCCAAAATCCCAATATGTAGACGGGTCCTTCACAGTTGCCAGAGAGGAGAGCCCATGTCCTCAGGTCTTCCCTCCTGACCGAGTTCAGCACTTCAACTCTCAGCCCTCCTTGTGGCCTCTGTCATCTCTGGTCTTCGCGGGACCCCCAGTAACGGTGTTGTTCTTGCTGGACCACCCTTAGCAGCATTTCTGACTTCCTGTGAGATTGAAAAACCTACCTCCCATGTCTCCAAGGATTAATGGGGAGGAAGAGAAAGGCGTTTCCTTTGCATGATGCCATCTTGGCGGCCCCGCAGGCCAACATCTTCCCGTTCCTAGTGTGCTTGTTTGGAACACTTGCTGGAGAGCCCATCTGAGAATCCGCTGGGTTCTCTCTGCCAAATCAGATAATTCTCCTAAGCGATGACGGTCTCTATGTGAAAGGACCTATGAGCTGGAAGTAGGGTTGTCCTGTGGGGTCTCTTTATGGTTGGATCCAAGCGTAGCTAGTGTTTCTCCAACTGGCCCCTCAGCCTTAGAGCCAGGCCTGAGATCTCTTCTTTTGTGTCTCTTTGCCATTTAGGAGTAGGCGCTCCTTCAACCCCGGCGGATCGTGGAGTGACACCAGCACAGATCAGAGAATTAGCTCAAAGGGAAGGATGCCCTCTGAGAGTAGGCCTGAGGCTCCCAACAGCCAGAATACAATTTTTACTTCAAATGAGGAGTTACTTGAAGTGAAGGAGCACTTTGGTGAAGGAAATATTTTTGAGCATGTATTATATAGAGAGCATCGTACTTCTTTAACGTTTACTGAGTGTCTACCATGTACTGGCTGTTCTCTCACATTCTTCATGCCTATGCAGACATATTAAACGATTTAACCCTCAAAACAACGCTAATGGGGAGCACTGTTATTATACCCATTTTACAGATGAGAAAACTGAGACACAAAGAGGATAAGCATAGCAGCAAATGGGCTGCAGGAGACCTGGCAGACACGTGGATGATATCGAGAAGGGCAGAGTAAGTTTAATGCCAAAGAGAAGCGAGTGGAGAGGGCAGTTCTCTCTCTGGAATTCCCTACGTGCCTTGCCTATCTGGAGAACCTGACATGGTCTTCAAGTTCCAGCTCAGGTGATTAGCCGAGATGACCATTCCCTTCGCTGGCCTGTCCTGCCTGGAACACAGCACTGGCTGTGTCCTGTGCTCACCCTGGGTGACAACTGCATCCCTATCTGCCCCCTTACTGGGCTGTGAGCTCCTGGAGTTTGTGCCGCCAGGGCCTTCCCAGCACAGAGCATGGCACGGAATAGGTGCTCAATAAACCCCTGTCACATGACACAGCAGTAAGCCAGGCCTCCTTGACGACCTCCATCATGAAGCGACGCATGTCACTTCCACTCACATCCCATTAGCCAAAGCAAGTCACATGCTTCTGGTTGCACTTTCTGCACCTCAGACTTTGCCTGGTCAAATTCAACCGGGCTAAACAGACCTCCACGGGGACTGACAGATGGATAAGTGACAGACAGATGGAAGGTGGCCAAGCCACACTGGCATACCCAGACCTTGGAACCTCTCTCCACCCCAAAGGAGCACTTCCGGAAATGTGGGAAAGCTAGCAATGAGTTCTGCATTATGTGGGCTTTGCAGGGGAGGCAGTGGGGTAGGGACAGAGAAGCCTCTACTGGAACATAATTCTTCTTCTGCAGCTGATTCTCCATGGCACCTTGGGCCCAGCCCTTTTCCCTCAAGGGTCCTTTTTCTCTCCATCAGTAAAATCTTGGGCTATAACCTCAGGGTCTCTATGGTTCTAAGGCTCCAGGATTGTGACAACCAAGTTGGGAATATGCTTCAAGGACCTGCCGAAAATGTTATCTACCCCATAGTTTGGGAGCCTGATGAATCTTAGCAAATGCAGCAAAGCACCACAGAGAAACGGATCATGTTCCTTTCCTGTCTTTTTTTTCCAGCCTCACTCCTTTTTTTTCCTTTCTGAATATTGAGTCCCAGGGTGAATTCGCTATGTCATCTCCAAATCCCCAAAAAGTTAGGTTCCATGGGGTGAGGGAAAGGAGGGATGAAACATCTTTTCCCTGTCGTCACAGGCAGCACATTTCAAAAATAAGATGGGCTTCTGATTATTAAAAATAAACCCTGGCCCGCAGCCTGCCTGGTACATTAATCTTGCCAACAGATGCAGACTCGCACACACACTCTCTCGGGCTCTGTGCTTCTCCAGCCAGTCTTCATGCTGAGACTCTCTAGGGACAACCGTTCCTGTTTGGACAATTATGAAATCAGCGGTTTGCTATCTCAAGGAAGGGAATTCTACCCTAGGGCTTGCGGGGACAATGGGTCCCTAGAATCTTGACTAAGGAACTTAAGAGGGTTGAAAGGAAATGAAAATATATATTCTGATGCTTTCAGTATTAAGTGGTAGAAACACCCGCTGATAATGGCTAATGCAGAGGAAGTGACTTTTTTTTCTCGTGTACCTGAAAACTCTAGAATGCCAGGGATTCCTGCTGGCTTCAGGAATTGCTGGACCTAGGTGCTTGGGCAAGCTCAGTGGACGTTTGTCTCGCTCCCTCTCCAGCCCACTTTTCCTCAATGTACCTTTTCACACTCGGGCAAACTCTCCCCAAGCTTGGCAAGATCCTATCCTCATGGTTAACTCCAGTGGCAAGAAATTTTGGTTCCCACAAAAGTCTCAGAAATAACTCTTGTTGCATAATTTGAGTCACATGCCCATTCCTAAGCCAATCGTTGTACCCTGAGGGTAGAATACACTAACTGGGCAGAGTAGGGCACATGGAACTGGGAGTCGAGGCCAGGCCATTCTCACTGCGTGTACAGAAAGTATGAGGGGGGTAGTTCCCCCAAAGAAAAGGCAACTTGGAAACCTGGGCTAAATACATGGAGTGTTCTAAGGACTAAATGCTTTCCCCTCAGATTGATAATAAGACATGGGTACCCACCAGAATGGCTATAATAAAAAAAACCCACAGAACCAAATGTCAAGTGTACGGACCAACTGGAACCCTCATGCATTGCTGTAGGAATGTAAAATGGTACAGCCATGTTGCACATCAGTTTGGCCGCCTGTAATAAAGTTAAACATACATCTATATATGCTCCGACACTCCACTCCCATTTCAACAGGAATGTAGATATATGTGCACTGAAAATATGTACAACAATGCTCATTGCAACCTTAAGCATAATGGCCCCAAATCAGAAATAACCCAAATGATGCTTTCAACGGGAAAATAAACAACGGTAAGTCCATACAATGGAATAGTACTCAGCAGTAAAGGAAAGAACACCTGGATGAATCTCAACAACACTATGGTGGACAAAAGAAGTCAGGCACAAAAGTGTACATACTGTGATTTCATCCACGCAAAGTTCTAGAACAGGCACAACGAAGCTGCGATGATAGAAATCGGAACAGGAGTTGCCTGAGGGAAAGGCTGACCAGCAATGAGCGCTGGAGGACTTTCTGGAGCGAGGGAAATGCTGATTTCTATCTTGTTTTGAAGAGTTGATTTCACAGCTGATTACAACGGTCTGAACTCACAGAACTGAACGTTTAAGAGCTGTGCATGTCAGTTGCCTATAAATGGTACCTCAGGGAGTAAAACGAAAAGAAACCCTTTAGGAATACAGCCTGGACATTCTGCAAAACTCATTCACACCCATTCATTCCCCTCTTCCCTCCATCGGATCTTCTCCACATCCCTGGGAAGTCGGAAGATTGGGTCATCTTATGAATGAGGACACTGGGAGAGAGGATCGGAGTCAGGGGGTCCATCACAAGACCAGACAGCGTGTGCCAGGGCCAGGCCCAGAGCCCAGGTGTCAGGACCCCGTACCCAGGGCTCCTTACACATGCCTTGGTTTTCAGCCTGCGCTCTCCCTGGCTCTCAGGCATCACAGAGACACCCAGCAGCCTCCACGTTCCTCACCACTCATCCCTTCTACATACTCAGGTTCTGCCCGGGATTTCATCTGAACGGTTTGAGCATTGCTGATGTTACAGATGCCAAAACAAACCTAATTGTCCAGGGGCTCCCCTCTCCCTTTGCGCCCTGTGTGGTTTGACTTGTAAGACACAAGTCTGATTTTCACTCTGGGCTGAAACAGTTATGTCTGCCGGAAACAGTGCAGCCTCCACGCCCCAGCTATTCCATTGGCGTGCGTAAAGCAGAAGGACCAGATGGAGAGGGAAGGCTTCAACCGTGGTTCCGTCACGGTGTGATGTCAGTCCTGTCACCACCCCACCCCCCTGAATCTTGGGTTTCCCATCTTTAATGTAAGAGACCCGAACCAGATAAGCTCTAAACAACTGCCCTGTATTCGCGTCTGCAGCTGGACAGGTAGTCTTCATTTTCTTCCAAAACCTCCCTAGGAACACCATCGACCCAGATATTCCACCGGAGGATTCCCATTCCAAGGAAAAATCTCACCAGTCGTTGAGCTGAAAAGGACCCCTCTCCAATGTAGAGAAGTGGCCAGACCTCCAGGATAAGTTATTTTTCATTCCTTTGTCCAAGGAGATGTCACAGGACCTGATAGTGCCTCTATATGTGAGAACTTGGGTCCTAGTCCTAGTCCCATTAATAGCTGACAATGCAGCTCTTAAGCAAGACCCTTCCCCTATAGGGACCTGTTGCCTCACCCATAAAACCGAGTCAACCTCCCTGGATTGGTGAGAAGACATACTGAAGTAAAAAGTATGGATATGCTTTGAACAGAATAAAACTCCCTACTAAGATAAAGGGCTCTATCTTTTTTCAAAAATCTTTATTGTTGAAAGTATTACGTATGTCCCCCTTCCCGCCCCCGCCCCTGCCCCCTTCCCCAGGCCTTCACCACCCTATCGTCTGTGTCCGTGGGTTATGCATATATGCATACAAGTCCTTTGGTTGATCTCTTCCCGCCCACACCAGAGCCATCTTCCAAGTCAATGGGGTCCAACCTTTCTTCCCCATGCCTGTCAGTGCCTGCGCAGACCGCTAGATGGCGGTCAATGTCACTTGCAGATTCAGAAAAGGGTGTGGGAGAGCCAGGGGGCTGCCTGCTGAAGAAAACTAGGCCAAAGCCGGCCTGTTACATCACTTCTAATGGAAGCAGCCTGCGCAGTCCGGATTTTTCCTTTATCTCGGGCGACAATGCAAGGAAACGTCCTGGCTCCTGTGCATTGCGATGCTAATTATTGCACCTGCAATCGGTCTTTATTTCCCAGGGATCGGTCCTGGGAGTCCCTACTCCGTTCCCGGGGAACAGGCCCTTCTACCCAAAGGCCTCCTGCCCTCTCTCTCCAAATGCCCATGCCCCGCCCTCCTGTATGCTGGAAGTGACTTTCTTGTCCTGCCTTTAAATCTCAACTGAGCCCTAACCAGTTTGGCTCAGTGGATAGAGCGTCAGCCTTCGGACTGAAGGGTCCCAGGTTCGATTCCAGTCAAGGGCATGTACCTTGGTTGTGGGCACATCCCCAGTAGGAGGTGTGCAGGAGGCAGCTGATTGATGTTTCTCTCTCATCAATGTTTCAAACTCTCTATCCCTCTCCCTTCCTCTCTGTAAAGTCCATGAAATATTTTTTTAAAAAATCTCAACTGAGTTGAGACAGCTTGAGTTCAAATTCACCTCTGCTTCACTTGAAATATGCATGATCTTGAACAAGTCATTCCAATTCTGTGTTCTCACATTCCTTAATTTAAAACTGGGGTTAACAACAGACTTTTAAAGTATTAAACAAGTTAACACTGGTTATTACGGTGCTTGGAAGAGGATCTGCCACTTTGTAGGCCATTATTTATTGAATGCCTACCAGGTATAGGAACACGATCTGATTGAATGCCCCTATCAATGGCTCAGAGAAGTTAAACCATTTTCCCAAGGTTGCTCAGCGAGACAGAAGGAAAGGCAGGATTTGAACCTGGTCCTGTCTGACTTCAGGACCCCTGCCTTCCACTGCTCTTAAAGACAGAAAATGAGCATCCAAAGGCAAGGAATCCAGAGGCCAGCGAACCTGCAGACGACACTGTCAGTCCCAGGGCGGCTGTACACCAGCCCTCTGAAACTGTGCCGCTCGGCTCTCAGAGATCTGTTCCTGGACTACCTCGAGCACTAACTGGGGCTTCGCGATCTGGGGCAAAATCCCTCCTTGGGGCTTCATTTATTCCTCTATAAAATGGGGCAGCTTGAGGGGTCACTGTTTTCCACCTGTGCCCCATGGTCAAAATCAACCAGGGGTCCCCACAAAAAGTATGGGTGATTGGGCCCCATTTTATGTGGCCGAAATAGAGTCTCCAGAGGAGAGACCTGACATCTGGATTTTTAGCAAGTGACCTCTGATTCCCAGGACCAGGAAAGTCAGAAAAATATTGCATCGTAGAGGTTCTGCCAGCTCTGTCCACACTGATCCCTCTACCACTCAGCCAGCCTCCTGGTCGCCTGCCGGCAGACACCGCCAGGAACCTCTCAGACCTCTCCCCACGCCCTCCGATCCAACCCCTGAACTCCCTCTCCCTCCGCATGGACTTGCCACTCCTTTCTTCCTGTAAGGCATGCGGGCTCTCCAGGGAGCTGGAGCTGTATAAATAATAGATGGAATTTACAGTACCATTTGGAACTCACTTAAGCACTAGAAACATCATCTATCTTTCCACTGGGTGAGAAGAAAAAAGGAGCTTCTTCTGTGACTCCTAATAGGCAAAGCACGAGGCTCTGACAAGACTTGGTTCTACATGTCCATGATGTCCATTTGGAAGGTGTCGTCTCCTCTCCCAGAACAGCAGTGCCCTGCTGCCCAGTCTCACAGACCCAGGAGCCCTAGGTCAGACCACACTTCAGGCCAAGGACAAGGTGACCATCCACCTGTCCTGGAGGGAGGCCTTGTGGAAAGAATGGGAAAGAAGCCCCAAGGCACAAAGCCATCCCCAGCCTCAGCAAACCTACTCCTCCTGTAAATCCCTTCTATCTTCGCTCTTCTTGTTGCAGTCATCGTCTGGTACAATTGGGCGATAGTGGCTGCCCCTTTTTTCCATTACAGACCACAAACCATTGACCCCACTGACTTGAAACAGACCTAAAATTCTTACTGTTAGGCAAAGTCTTTGCATTAAGGAAATTTTTTCCAGGAGAGTGAGTACTCTGGGCTGGGTTTTGGAAGACTGGTGTATCAGTCAGCTATGGCCATCATAGTGCCATGTAACAAACCGCCCCGGATAACGTGGTTTAAAACAATAGTATATTCTTACTCATATATGTGAGGGTTGGCTGGGACAGCTCTGCTTATCTCACTCGATTGATCTCAACTCAGCGGAGTTTGGCTCTGACCTTGGGTTTGGTTCAGGTATCCCTTCATTCTTCTTGGACCAGTGGCATAGCTGACCGTGTTTTTCTTATGGTGATGACAGACGCCCAAGAATGCAAGTCCACAGCCCGAGCTTATTTCAGGCAACTGCTGGCATTGCATCTGCTCACATCCCATTGATCACAGCAAAAGGCAAGGGAGTACGCTCTGTTCAACACGAGGCCAAAGCAAGTCACGGAAGAAGACTGGAAGGTGAAAATGGACACCGAGAGTCAAGAAGGTAGGATGACACAAGGAAGGGCTCCTGGACCCAGGCTTCGCGGGAAACTTACTCAAGCAATAGAAACATCCCTGCAGTCACGTCTCCAAGGGGCGGGGGTGGGGGTGGGAGGAAAGGAGAAACTGTCACTTTGGAGAAGGCTGACAGGGGCCGTGGAAGGACTTGGGGTTTTGCTTCAAATGAGACGCGAAGCATTGAATGAAGGCTTTGAGCCAAGGAGACACAGGATTAGACACAGGATTGGCTTTAAAAGGGCCCGTTGGCTGCTGTGTGGAGAGCAGACTGCAGAGGTTAAGGATGGAAGCTAAGAGTCTGATTGGGAGGCTCTCAGCTCTCAGAAATCACCAGATTAAGTAGCTGTAGACCAAGTACAAATAGAGAGGACGTGAATAACATGTATACTACCATTATCATGTGTGATTTAACAGATAAGATGTTAATAAAAAGAGACTTATATTTACTCGCCCATGAAACATTCAAAAAAGCAATTCATATATTAAGTTATATGGGAAATCTCAACAAATCCCCTAAGAAAGAAGTCAAACAGGTGACCTTCTAGCCAAAATGCAATAAATTAGAAATAACACAGAAATAGCCAACACTTCTACGCATCTGAAAATGTTAAGTTCCTTTTAAATAATTCTTAGGTTAACGAGGAGAAATTAATATCACTATTTAAAAATGTATGACAAGGAGAGGCCATATATCAAAAACCTAAGATATATTCCTAACTCAGGAAAATTTAGTCTTCAATAAAGTTCTTAGAAATGAGAAAAAGTTGAAAACAAAGTAACCAAGCTTTTCAACTCAAGAAGTTAGAAAAACAAAAACAAAATAACACAATGAAATTTGAGAAAGGTATTCATAAAGACCAAATACAAAAAGTAATGAGCTAGAAAACAAATGCATCAATAGTGTTGATGAATAAAATTAAAAGCTGGTTCTCTGGAAATACAAATAAACTAGAATAGCTTATGGCAAGACTGAGAGACCAGGGGTCGGGTGGGAAAGAATGACAGAAAAAATACAACATTAAGAATGAGAAAAGAGACAATAGACAAAGCATATTTTAAATTAAAGAGAAAACATGTGCAAATTTATACCAAAGCATTTGAAAATCGAGAGGAATTGGGTAATTTTCTGGAAAACAATAAATCACAATAATTGGCTCAAAAAATCATGGAAGACCAATAATGATAGAAGAAACTGAGACAGTAATTAAAGCTCTACCCTCCTCCAGTTCACTAAGGTGAGAACGTTTACAGTCTTGAATGTTCTACAGAACATTTGAGGAATCTAGAATCCCATGCAACACACTCTCCTAGGGTTTAGAAGAAGATAGAAACCACCCAGCTCATTCTATGTGGCTGGAACAACCCAACTCCAACAATGGAACAGGGAAACACAGACAAAAGGGATAAAACCATGAGTCAATACCATTCATGAGCAAAGACACAAAAGCCCTAAACAAAGTATTAGAAATTCAAAGCCAGCAGTGCATTATGAGCAGAAATATAAGAGTGGCTCAACATTAGAACACCTTCCATGTTTTTGACTGGAATGAAATCATCTCAATGGATGCCAAAATTTAATAAAATGTATTACCCATTTCTGCCTTTTAAAAAATAAAATTTGATACTGTGTTCTACTGTGGACACACAGCACACATCATAGTTAATAGTAAATGATCAGAAACAACCCCATTACAGTCAGGGCCAAGGCAGGGCTGCCTATAATTGTTGCTACTTTTTTTTAAAAAAGTGTTTTAAATTGATTTTAGAGAGAGAGGAAGGGAGAGCGAGAGAGAAACATCGATGTGAGAGAGAAACATTAATGGGCTGCCTCCTGCACGCCCCCTACTGGGGATCGAGTCTGCAACCCTGGCATGTGTCCTGACCAGGAATCCAACCAGCGACCTTCTGGTGCATGGGATGATGCTGAGCCATCTAAGCCACACTGGCCAGGGCGTACTGCTACTTTTAAATATTGTTCAGAGGGCTCACCCATGGAGAAGGACAGGAGCAGAAAATGGGAAATGTAACACTGAACAGAAAGAGACAAAAACCGTTAGTATTTGCAGTCAATAGAACCATCTACCAAGAAAGTCCACAGAAACCAAAAGGATGTTACAGCCAAATATGAATTCATCACGGTGACAGATACAAAATCAACATACAAATTAATAACTGTCATATGCCACAGAGGTAACTAATTAGAATATGCATCGTATAACCTTCTTCACCAAAAAGGAAAAAAAGAACCTGAAAAATTCCTCAGACAAACTTAAGAAGAAATATCAGCGGAATTGAAAAGTATAATGCTTTTCAATGGGGGACCTTAAGAACATGTCTTTTCGGGAAGCTAAAAGGAGGGCATGCATCAGGAAGAGAAAGGGGCAGGAAGGAAGGCTGGGAGACATGAAGAATAAAACTTGCAGACTTGACCCATCTGCTCATGGTGGGCCCTGACCACGGTGAGACGCAGAGTGGGAGAGGCGAAGGTCTCTCTCCCCACACACACTCTAAACGCCGTGGTGGCCCAACAGATGGCACACACACTTTTAAGCCACTTTTTAACAGTTCTTTTTTTTTTTTTAATGCCTTCTTGCTCTTTATCCCTTTAGTTAAAAGTCCCACCAGCTGTCACTGTGTGGAAGGAAATGTCAGGGCTGTGGCTGCCTGTGCATCTCCTCAGCTCAGGGCCCTGGGAGGGGGGCAGGGGAGGACCAGGAAGGAGAGGGGAGGAGGATTTCCTGGGGATCTCAGCCAGCTGTGGTCCTGGCTGCAGAACTGGTGAAAAGGCTGAAGGGCGGGCCCCTCACCAAGATGAACCCACCACAGAGGTTCAGAGCCAATCCTTCACCCATAACAACCCTTCCAGGTATTAACTGTGTACACTTCCCAAAGCACTTCCCTTCTTGTTTCCTGGTGTCCTCCCCCCACACTCCTGTGAGGTCGGCATTCTTATTCCCATTTCGTAGAGAGAGCAGTGAGGAAGCCTGACTTCCAGCGGTACTGTCTACCAACAAGCTGTGTGACCTTGGAGAGGTCTCTTGCCTTCTCTGGGCCTTAACGTCCCCATGTGCACAATGAAACTCACCAAAGGTCCTCCCAAGTCCTTGCAGCTCAGGTCGGAACCCACCGCAGGACGCTACCAAACTAGGTCCTGCTCCCTTAGCTTTTCTTCCCACCTCCAAACACCCATCGGCAACCTCTTTAAATGGCAACCAAGCAGAGTAGTTGATCTCTTGTAGAAGAAAACAAAACAAATAAAACAAAAAAAACTCGATGAGTCATTTGTTGAAACGAATCCCCCCAGCCTTTTAAAATCACACATTTAAACCAATTTCGAGAACTTTAAAGATGCATTTACATCTTCTTTCCTCCTTGGGTAACTATACAATTGTTTTCACTCACAGTCATCATCTCCCAGAGGTGGATGCCTGGCTTATTTAATAAACCTTTCTCCACATTTGAACTCATCCATTAGCAAATAAGGAGCGTGATACTCCCATTACCCACAATAAATTTTACTGCCACGAAGTCACCACGTGCCACGTGGAGAAAAGGCGATACCAGGATGGCCTCCGGGAGCCAAGCCCGCCTCTGGGTTCCTTCCTCCTGGATCCTCCTGGGAGTCGAGGAATTAATCTAGCTACCAAGAGGGCTGCCTCAGAGAGAGAGAAGTAGGGTGGGTGAATTCACACCTGCTTCTCAGGCTCATCTCTGTCATGCCAGTGGGTTTGGGGCTGGGTTCAGGCAGTAGCTGCCTGTAGCTACTGCCCACCTTGGGATGGAGGCAGGAGCAGGCAAAGAGAGCAGGGGCCAGGCCTGCCTTTGGTCCTCACACCAGGCCTCCCTGGCCTTCACACGGAGACCCCGTCCTCTTGAGCATCGTGTACACGGCACAGATGATAAAGAAAGGTGTAATGTGTTTACCACTTTCCTCCGATGTTGCCAGCTGGCCGCATTCTCAAAGGGCACGGAAGCTTAGCTTACACGCCTATGAGCTAGAGACAGCCAGACCCTCTGAGGGTTCGCCCAAGTTCAGAGGGAGGACCCTACCTTGCTCTTGGCCATCTTCAAAGGGCAGAGAACCTATAACACCCCTACCTCCCAGAGTGACTGCAAGCGTGGGGATATGCCTGAAGTCAGACAAACCCAGAGGGAGACCACTGAGGCCAGCATCTCTGCTTCCCACCACCCTGGGTGTTCTAGCCACGCCTGCAAGGGAGTCCTGGCCCCTCCCCAGAGGGCGTGGCTTTGTTCTTGCCTGTCTCCTGGGACGATGCAGTAAACCTCAGACTCGTGTGTGTGTGTGTGTGTGTGTGTGTGTGTGTGTGTGTGTGTACAGGATGGGCTCATCTCCTTACAGTCTCCCACAGGACTTGCTGTCAAGCAGTAGGATATACTACCCCAGAGGGTGGGGCAGTGAAAGAGGAGAGAGTGAGTAGAATTGGACCAGAGCACTTCTCCCCACCTCCTGTTGCCAATGGAATGCTGTTCTGCTGGTTCCATGTGAGGAATCTGAATTGCCACTTCACTGAGGAATGAACAGACCTTAAAAAGGCAGCTAATGTAAGATAATGGTTCCGACAAAATGACAAAACGCAGCCTATCAAAGGGACCATAAAAGAAAGTGGGGTTAATGCTTAATGGTTACACTGCGGAGAACCTAGGGAGCAGTTCTCAAGCATTGAATCCTAAGGAAACCTCCCAGGCACCTACCATGAGCTGGTCCCCTTGCCTCTCCCAATAAGCTGGCAGGACTCCCTCTCCCCACTTCACAGAAGGGGACATGGATCCTTAGAGACCACAATATGAACCAGCAGGAAACGACTCCTTCCAACACATCCACACCGCCCGTTCGGTTTACAGACGAGGAACATGAGTTCCAGAAACGGCGATGCACTGGACCCCAGTCAGACGCTGGGAAGACGCTCAGGTGCAATTCAAACCCAAGTTTGGCTGGAAGTCCAGTGCTCTTCCCATGACCCTGCACGATGCTGTGGTCTGTGGCTTGTCCCGGTGCCCATGGTGAGTGGGTTTTAGAGTGGAGACTTCAACCAGGGTCTTCCAACTCCTGGTCCAGCCTTCTTCCCTCTTCCTTTTGGGTTTCAAAGGGAAGGTTCACCCACTCACCAGCTCCATCTCCCCCGCTTGCTTCACCCTCCTAGATGGTCGCTCCGGGGACTGTCTCGCCGAGGGGCTGGGAGGTGGCGGGTCCACGTAGGATAGAAGGCCCCCTGATGGAGCACAGCTCACTGGGAGGACAAGTCCTAATCTTCACTACATGACAGGCTGTGTTCGAAAACCGGGCCAGAGGATCTGTTATTTTGCATCAACTCCGACACGGAATGGAAGGGGGAAAGTGGGGCACTTTGGAACTGGCTTTCCTCTGTGCCAACCAAGTGCCATTATTTTAACTTCATTTGTGTGGTACAAATGAGAAGGAGATAAATGCCGTGTTCCAGCCGGAGTCTATTAGTGGTTATCAACTGCAACATGGAAAGATTGTGCAATCTGGCCGCGTCAGGAAAGGGGAGGAGCTGTACCCAAGAATCTCAGCTCTTAAATTCCTCTGCCTGGGATTTCTGAACCATGAAGCAAAATAAAAACACATACTGTGAATTATACACCTACAGCCAGTTGCCTCTAATTTTTTAAAAGGTACATACAAATTCTAGCTGGGTAACCTTGGGCATGTCCATCAAACTTCTTTGAGCACCCAAGAGTTTCAGGGGAAAGCCAATATGTGGGAGGCTCTGAGGGCCTTCACTGAGAGGTCAATCCACTTTTCCAGTGTGGTAATTTTACAGTGTGCATTAAAAGAATTCATGGTCTGTTCTCTCCGTTTGGGTGGAGTTCAAACCTATTAAAGCACACAATTCTGTATCTAAGGAACGACAAGTTACAAAAGGCATTCGTTGCACAAAGATAAATACATCTGGCAAACATCCCAGTCCACCTGCACCCCCAACTTCTTCTACAGAATCTTTCTTTAAAGGGGAAAATTCTAGAGATGAGACTCATATTATTTTGGGAAATGTTTTCCAAGTATCTCAAGCATATATATCCTTTTTCTTCCCCTTACCTAGAATGAGTTGTTCATTTGCCTAATCCTTCTGGATACTCCACCCAGGTAGACCAGGGGTCAGTAAACTTTTCTTGTAACGGGCCAGGTAGCAAATACTTTGGGCTTTGCAGGCCATATGATAGCTGTTGCAACTATTCAACTCTGCAGCTGTAGTGCAAGAACTGCCAGAGACCATACATAAATAAATGGGCGTGGCTGTGTTCTAATATAATTGTATCTATAAACACTGAAACTTGAATTTGAATTTTATATAATTCCTAGAGGGCCGGTGCACGAAATTCGTGCACTCGGGGAAGGGGGTCCCTCAGCCTGGCCTGCGCCCTCTCGCAGTTCAGGAGTCCTCAGGGGATGTCCGACTGACGGCTTAGGCCTGCCCCAGGGAGCGGGCCTAAGCCATCAGTCTGATATCCTTAGCACTGCTGCAGAGGCAGGAGAGGCTCCCGCCACTGCCGCTGCGTTCGCCAGCCGTGAGCCCGGCTTCTGGCTGAGTGGCGCTCCCCCTGTGGAAGCGCACTGACCACCAGGGGGCAGCTCCTGAGTTGAGTGTCTGCCCCCTGGTGGTCAGTGCGTGTCATAGTGACCTGTCCTTCTGCCTTTTGGTCTATTTGCATATTAGCCTTTTATTATATAGGATTAGAGTTCACAAAATATTCTTCTTTTGATTTTCTTTCAACCACTTGAGAATATAAAAACCATTCTTAGCTAGCAGATTGTAAAATACAGGCAGTGGGCCAAATTTGGCCTCCGGGCCATAGTTTGCCAACCCTTTCTCTATATCGTGAGCAACTTGAGTACAGAGATGGAATCATAATCATCTCACTATCTCCTAAGGTTTGCTTCAGTGCCTGACACCTAGGAGACATCCAAACCATGGAGGAAGATGGGAGAGACAGAGACCATGGAAAGGACAAGAGTTGCAACCATCGAGTACAACAAAATAAGCCCTTCGCCTTGCTCGGTATGGGAGTTGGAAGGGAGGAGGCACAGAAGCTAATAGCATTACTTTGGGGTTAGAAAGATCTGGGTTTGAATCCCAGCTCCACTATTTCCTAGCTTGACCGCAGGCAAGTAACTGAACATCAGGGCACATTTGTCTGCAACTAACAGAAAACCCAACCAATGGTGGCAGATACTTACTGTCTCCCTCATCAAGAAACCTGGATGTAGTGGTTCTAAGGCTGGCTCCATGGCTCAACAATGTCATGGAGGTCACGTACCCCTTCTGTCTCCTGCTCTGACATCCCAAGGCTTTTCATCTTCCTGTGTGTCACCTGTGATTGCAAGTGGCTGTCTCAGCTTTAAGCATCACATCCAGCATGTTCACGCCATACAGGAGGGGGCAGCGGAAGTGCCAGCTCAGACTCCTCCTACACGGCTTCCTTCTCCCAGGAAGCCTGTGTCTCACCTGGAGCCCTCTAAGCAGATGCCATTTACACTCTCACTGTCCAGACCCGGGTTAGGTGGTCACCCCTGCTGCAAAGGAGACCAGTCTTTACTGTAGGAAGGGAGGGAAGACGGGGTTGGAAGGGTCCATCTCACAGATTGTGGTGAGGACAAGCGAGGTGATGTGTGAAAAGCATTGGCACATAAGTCAATCACCGCTACTATGAGTAGTAGAACTAGCTTAGATATTGTCAAAATCCTAAAATGTAATCCCTACACTGTCAGTATGAAAACTGTAACTTCTGAGATGCAGACAGAAAGCTTCATATTCTTATTCACAAGACTCATAACTACATCTACTTAAAATGAGTGAAGACTGAAGTGAAATAGTGTGTGTGTGTGTGTGTGTGTGTGTGTGTGTGTGTGTGTGAGAGAGAGAGAGAGAGAGAGAGAGAGAGAGAGAGAGAGATATCAGGCTATTGGTTTATTTAATAGTGTTCTATATGTACATGGAGCTGTACTGATAGATAACTCAGCCACTTTCCCCAGGTGGAAAACCTGAGTCATCTCGCCCTTTCCCTCTGCCTTTCCTGGCCAGACAATAACTCCTGTAGATCTCACACCGCAATGTGTGTCATGTTTGTTCTCTATTTTCCACGACCCAAGCACATCCTTTATTGCCTCTCATCCAGACAATTGCAACAGACAGCTCCGTATTCTCCCATCTCTGGTGTTCAGTCCCTACCAAAGCAATCCATTCTCACCTTCTTGCCCGTTATCTTCCTGAGGCAAAGCTCTAACCGTGCCATTTCCTTGCTCAAAAACTTTCAATGGTTCCCCAATGCCTACAAAGTTCCAACCCCTCCTGTTATTCCAGGTGCTCCTTGCCTGCCCCCTTTCTCAGCTTCTCTTCTGCCCACACCATTCACAGTCCAGCTCACTTAGAAACTGCTCTTTTCTCTGAACACCCCCGTGCCCCCCAAACACACACACGCTTTCTGCATCTGTCTTAGCTCACGCTGACCCACCTCTGCAAATCAGGATGGGAGTTTCCATCTTAAGTCACACTGACACTCTGCTTGTGGAAGACTCTTGGGAGCTCAGAATTTTATGGACCATCATTTGTGCAAAACTATCTGATTAAATCAATAAAATGATCGATAATTGCCTCTGATGTTTTCTTGCTCCTGAGACATTTAAATGTGCTGACAAAATGGAAATGCCCCATCAAGTGACCTGGGAAGGAGATGGCTGACTCAGACCAGCAGGCCCAGCGGCCGGACTGCACATGGAAGGGGCGCAGTTGGAGCTCAGCTCATTTCTCCCCCTCCCTCTTCACAGCATCATCAGAAGAGCTTTCGCCTGGCAGAGGGCGGTGCGCCCCGTGCTGCTCCAAAGAAGGAGGGGACAGCCATTTCAGCTGGTGCCAGGCGCTGGGCTGTCCAGTTAACTCTCCCAATAGCTCTGTAAGGTGGACATTCTCACGATCCCTATCTTCTAGCAAAGATGAGTAAGTTCTTAAGGCCACAGTGTTGGGATGTAAAATATGGGAGTTGGGGTGATGATGAAGTCTGTCGCATTTCAAAATCCCATACACACAGTCTTTGTAGTTATCCAAGATCACACAGCAGGTAAGTGACTAAATTTGGATCCGCTCCCATCAGGGATGCTACAGAAACCATTTGTGCAGGGGACAAAACGCAGGGCCAGATCAGCTCTGGGAATCTCTCCAGTGAGAAGACCCTAGGAGCCCCTCTTCACTCTGACTGTTGGAGGATAGCAGGGGAGCTCAGCTGTCACCCTTTGTACGACATGACTTTTAATTTATTTTTCATCATCACCCCAAACCCCATATTTCAGCAATGCCACCCTTTAAATTTTCCCTATGATGTATTGCTTGCTATTGTTTCATGTTCATATGGCTAGTCCTTAAAGCTGGGCCGTGAAAACTAGAGGGTAGTAATCAGTTCTTTTCCTCTTACGTTAAGCACGTATAACTCGGCTTTCCCTATTTAACAGATCACCATGTAACTTAGGAGATAAGAGGGCTGTTTAAATGTTTCTATTGATTTTAGAGAGAGAGCAAGGGAGAGGAATAGAGACATAGAAGCATTGGTGAGAAAGAGACATCAATTGGCTGCCTCCTGCATGCCCCTTACTGGGGATTGAGCCCGCAACCCAGGCATATGCCCTGACCTGGAATCAAACTGGGGATCTATGGTTCATGGGTGGATGCTCAACCACTGAGCCACACTAGCTGGGCTAGATTAGAGTTTTGCTGATCTAGGCTGGACTCAATGAGAGTTGACTCCAGGCCATGGGTTAGATTTCAGTCTGCTTCACATAGTTCTCACTCTCCGGGACCAACCTCCAGGGCATGACTTTTTTATGATGATAAAAGAATCTCAAGAAGGTAAACTGAGTTACACAAGACATTTACAGCCTCTCCTGAATCACATTCTCTAATATTCCAGTGGCCAACAAGTTATAAGGACAACCCCAAAGTCCAGAAAAGGGGAGTGGCACTCTGTCCATCATGAGGCCATGGAAAAGGCATGGCTATCTGCTACAGGAGAATAAAAACTTGCGACCAATAATTCAAACTACCACCCCATTCAACCAAACAGGCCTTGATTGCCTACTATACACTGGGTTGTGTTTGCATCAGCAGCCACTTAACAAAATCAGAACCAGCCATACACTAGACACAGAGCTTAGGCATTTGGGCTAGCAAGATAGTCAAGTCATACCTGTATGTATATGCACACATGCATGTGTATGTGTACATGCATGTCTACATGTATGTATGTGTGTACATGCATATATATATCAAAGTTGACACACAGCTGCTGCCATCACTGTAGCCACGGACAATACTCTGTATCCCAGTCGCACAGGCCACCCAGGAACTATGGGGCTTCTTCACACTCTCACACATTCTTTTTGAAAACAGGCAGAAAAGCCATTTATAACCTGTGGTCAAACATGAACCTCTTCTCTAGATTTTTCTCCCTCTCCTGGACATCTAAGACCCCAGAGTTGTCCCCAAGAAGGTGGCCAAGGTATGGAACTGTGCACCTTCATTCTTCAAAAGCAAGAGACAGGCTTCAGGGGTTTGATTCCCCAGCCAAAAGCATAAGACAGGAGGGAAGGGGAGCATCCTCGGGACAGCTCAGCAATCAGTTAGTAGCTGAAACCTGCAGCCCTTATGTTGACGCTCTTAACTACCATTTACAATCTATGATGAACCCCTATTGCTTGGATGTTTGGAGGGAAGGATCAGGGAGTCAGTCTGTGTCTCTTTCTCTCTCTCTCTCTCTCTCTCTCTCTCTCCCACTTCCTGGAATATAGAATGCCTATCTGCTCCCTCACAAAACTTTGATTCTTCATCTTCTCTTTGATTTCCTTCAATTGCTGCTTCCTTGCAATGGAAGCTACGAATACTTGTGGGCAGTTTCTAAATTATTTAACACATTTGCAGCCGACTTCCTGGATCTGATGAGAGAGTGCCATCCAGGATCCCTGAGGGCTCTCAGAGTGCTCTTCTTGAAGCCCAGGCCTCAAGGGGTTTAACATCCAACCCACCAGCCCCCGTCCTCAGGGGATTTAACATCCAACAGTTCTCTCATCACCTATCCTTCACCAGTCTGACTTACCATACTTGGCTGAGAGCCTGGGACTTAGTTCAGAAAGGATTTCCAGCTGCATATTTTGCAACTCAGTGGCAGATCTCTTCCTTTATGTACAGCAGCACACATTCAAATGCCCTCTCTCCTACTTTTCCTGAGTGTCTTGGTGCGTCAGTAACGAAAGTTTGAGTTCCTAGAAATCTAATTAAATTATTTTCAAAAATCTGGACTTCAGACAATTTCTGAAGCTAGTAGATTAATCCAACCAATATGTATTGTATACCTACTATGTGTAACATAATGGCCTGGAGCAAGAGTGGACCACAGGTTTTTGTAAGTAAATAAAGTTTTATTGGAACACAGGCATACTCATCATTTGTGTGTTGTTTATGCCGGCTTTTAAGCCAAAATGTCAGATGTAAGTACTTGCAACAGGGATCACAGGGCTGGCAAAGCCTAAAACAGTTACTATCTGGCCCTGGTCTAGACATTGGGCATTTGGCTGCAAGTTGTCTGAAGGGTCTTACTGGTTCTCATGATGTTCACTGCACACGTTGGTGACTCCTAAATCTATCGCTCTATTGGGACCACTCACCCAAGTTCCAAAGTGGCAATTACAACACTATTAGGCATTTCCACTTACTATCCCATTATTCTACTGACTGCTCAAGCTGACCTCCCCAAGTGAACCTCTTTCTATGATGTCACCTGTCTTACTATGGCATCACCACCCACAGATCCCCATCTCAGTCACCTGGAAGCCACCTCTGGATCCCCCCTCACCCTCAGATGCATATGTAAGCACCGTGATTCCTCCCATTTACCCACAACTTTGCCCCTTCATTCCACCCTCACTGCCACAGCTCCTTTGTCTCCTGCCTGGAAGTGAGCAGAAGCTTCCCCTTTCCATTCCCAGGTTCACCTCACTGCAGAGGGCTGAGGATCAGCCATGCTGAGGCCCAGAAGCAGCACACCACACACAGCTTTTCTCACGCTTTGGAAGACTAGCCCTTACGGCTCAAAAATCATAATAGGCAACCCTTACAGAGCATTCACTATATTCTAGGTGCAGTTCTAGGTAACGTATGTACTCTAACAGCTTTGTTTCTCATAAACACCCTACAAGGTAGACACTCTTACCACCATAAGCCCATTTGACAGATAGAGACACTGAGGCTCAATGAAATTGATCAACTTGCCTACGATTACAAGGAAGCAAGGGGAGGAGATGGGTTATAAACCCAGAGAGTCTGGCTCCAGAGTCCACGTGCTTAACCATTGTGCCATGCCACCTCTGCTAAGCCCAAAGCTTTCGTTATCCTGCCCTGGTCACCAACATGGAACTCAGTCGGCTTGGGTGACAGCTTCCTCACTCCTGAGAAGCATGCAGATAATTCTTGCCTGGAGGGCCTCACGCTGGCATCCCAGGAGAGGGGCTGCCCAACCACCAGGCCTCTCCCTCCACCATCAGCAATGAGGTCCAGGGACTCATGATGAAAATGAAACCCAGGAACTCCAGAGTGGCCATTGTGAGAAAGCAGGGTTTCAGAAGGAGCCGGAGCGGTTAGGACAATTACAGCCCTTCCTCCTCCATTTGTCTGAAGCAACTCCATTACCAAGCTGTTTTTCTGCTCCCTGATCTGTTGCTCTACAAGCTTTTATCATGAATAGCAACATACTTAAATATTCAGCAAGTGCCCTGCGGAGTGCTAAATACCAAAAGCTCGCAGAAAAGGTCATGGTTTCCATCCCGTCCCCACTCCCAGGAACTACAGTGTAAGAGGAAAGACCCCAACGCTGAAATCTACACCATGTGCCAAAAAATATAGAAAAACAGTATTTCTCACCCTGTGGTGTGGTGTGTGGTTTTTTTTGTTGTTGTTGTTTTTTTAACAGTGACTTTCTTCTGTCTTTGTTGGGTATTACAAACAAAGGGAAAATGACATGGTTAATTCATCTGAACAGAATATATTAAGAACAAAATATATTTTGTCCAGTGCTCTGAGCTTAGCATAGAAAATGATAAACAGGAGTGCTAAAATAAGTCCTATCTGCAAGAAGTTAAATGTCTACAAAAATATAGTACTATGTTACTGCCCCCAAAAGATATACATAAGGGAAGTAACCCTTGATGGTCCAGATGTTGGGCACTGTATTCAGTGCTGCAAGCCTCCTGCCATTTCACATCATCTTTACAGTAGCCCTGCCAGGCTGGTATCGTTAGCTCCATTTTAAAACTGAGACTAAAAGAAGTTAAGTGTCCTAGAGGTAGAAGAGCTTGGATTTAAGCCCAAGTCATTCAGAATCCAAAGCCCATAGCAGAGGCATCATTTGAGCTCCTTTTTTTGCCCCAAAGAGTGAGTAGAATGTTAATAGGGGCGACATGAGCCAGTGCATCCCAAGCGGAGGGAAGAACATAAGGGAAAACGCAGAGCCTGCAGGCAGGCTGGGGTTTTGGCTGGACATATGAAGAAGGTTCTATCACTTGGTGGCCACCGGCTAGCCAGAATGGTGGCTTCTACAGAGGACCTCACAGTCTAGGACATAAAACCCCCTTAGTAAGCTTCTGGCTTTTCTGATTTTAAGCCAAATCATGTCCATCTCCCTCAACACTGTTCCTATAACTTTTTTCAGCACAAACAAATCTCCAGCAATTTGGGGCTGAGCAAACATGGACCTCCAGGACAGACTGACTGCTTGTCCTTGCAATGGGCCTTCACGCTCTGGGGAGAGAGATAAAAGGGACTCAGCAGCCCTCCAGCTAATCACTCCTCCCTCCTAGATGAGTAGTCCAAGGAGAATCAAATTGGTGTGCGGGCATTCTGTTGGGATGGGTCTGTGGCATGTTACCTTAATAGAGTGTTTGAAGTACAGCCTTCAGAAAGTATGCTTCTATCTGTTGAGCTTTGTCATCATCAGAGACTTTGAGCTTCAATCAACATGAGGAACAGGGTCTGAAGTCTACTTCTTGGATGAAAAGAAGGAGATAAGCAGGGGATAGGACAGGCGGCAGACTGTGAAAGAGACCCAATCCATGTTTTCAATAACAATACACATTTCAACACTGTTTCGATGATGTCTTATGAGCAGGAATATTCGGGGTCATTGGGGAGAATGACCAAATTTCCACAGTCTCTAAAGTGATGGACACGAGTGACCTCCCAGGTCAAAGGACTTAGATAATAGAAGCGTGGCTGGAAGGAACCATGGAGGTCAGCCTCTCATTTTAAAATTGGAGAAGCTAAATCTCAGGGGACGGAAGGACTTCACCAAGGTCACAGAGATGGTTAGCCATGGACCAGGTTTGAAGTGTCTTGATTTCCAGGCGAGGGTCTGCCAATGACA
>NW_005370848.1:333431-347769 GCF_000412655.1 Myotis brandtii | reverse complement strand
GGCCAAAGAGGCGCATGTGGCTCGCGAGCCTCAGTTTGCCGAACACGGCTCTAGGAGAATGTGACTATGAGCAAACGGTCAATGTTTTAAGCTGCAAGAGTCCCGAGTGTGGGTGCAGAAGGCGAGGGAAGGTTTCAAGGCATACACAGAATAATGTAAAATGGGGTTTAAATGGGCAGAGAGCAGAGGGCGTTGCAGCTGAAGGGGGATGCCCTCCACTTGCCCGAAATGTGCCAAGTTTGGCATCTCAGTATCAGACAAAGAAGTAAACAGATTCTTGTGGCAAAAAAAAAAAATTGCTACAGCAGTAAAATTAAATCCCCTTTCCGGGAGAAATGTAAACCCTTGTCAGAGATGAGAAATCTAAACCTTTGTGCTCCAGCTTAACTGTTTTAAGAAACCAACGGCTCCTTGGAAGGTTGAAGAGAGAAGAAGGAAAAAACCTGGCTTGCCTCTGCGCTCAGAGGAATAATATTTCCTGCTGGCAGCTATAAACATTTATGAAACATCCTGACGGCTTCGTCCCAGTAGGACATCCAGGGCAGAGACAGTCCCCCAGAGCTTGGAAGGGCCCGGTTCAGCTTCCCTGGAGACTTACCCATTCACCAATAGGTGACAAGAAGGCAAGAGACCTGAGTCGCCCTAGCTCAAGCATGTCAAACTCGCGGCCCACTAATCGTGTTCAGCTCATTGGCCCATCACAAATCTCCCTCTGCCAAACTGGGTCGCAGCCTCTGATGCAGGTGAAGACAGCAGGGAACCTGGAGGAGCAGTTGTACAATGAGTCTGGATGAAAAGTATGGAGCCCATGCTCAAAGCAGGATGGTGACAGAGATGTAGAATACGCATAAGGAAGAATTAAGGTTGGAAAGAGAAATGAACACAGTTGTGTGCAGTGGGTGAGATTATAAGTGCTTTTTAAATCTTTTGCAATAATCGCCATTATAATTACACGATTTAACTAATTTGTATCAACCGTGCTTGCTTTTCTCTCCAACCTACCCTCAACCTATACTAAGCTAGTAAAGGAAGCAGGCAAAGTATTTTTTAATATATTTTTATTCTTGATAGTATTACAGATATCTCCCATTTCCCCCTCCTTTTGCCTCCCACCTTCTAGCCCCTACCCACCCTCCCATGTCTTCACTACCGATTGCCCATGGTCATGGGCTATGGCAAAGTATCTCTTGAGCACTCACTACCACATACACACTTTCGCTAGTATCCTTATTTTATAACTTATATTATCTCCCCCCAGCCTAATTCCTAACTGTTATCTCAAACTACTGATTTCTCCCTCTCCTTCTTCCTAGGATCAAAGCCATCCCCGTGCTCAGCAGTCCAGAAGCGAATCCGATGAAAGGAGGTGCTCATAGAGATAGGTTAATCTCAGGATAATATATGTGTTCGATAGCTGGATAGTCTCAAAGACAGACACTGTCAATGCCTTCCCTCTCTGCATGAATCCGCTACTCCTCTCCTTATCATTGAACTCATTTTAGTCACCTGCTTGACCAATAAAGTGCAGTGGAGCTAACTTTCTGGGGCCTTGAGGCCAAGTCATAAGAAACCTTGTAAGTTCCTCCTGGTTCTCTCAGAATATTCTCTTTTAGGATGCTCTCTTCAGGAGCCCAGCTGCCACGCTGTAAAAAGCCCAAGCCATCTAGAGAGACTAAGTATAGATAGTTCAGTCTAGTCAACAAGTGTAGGTGGCCCAACAGCTGGCATCAATGCCAGCCATGTGAATGTGCCATCTTGGACACCCAGCCCCATTCAATCCTCAGATGGCTGCAGCCCCAGCTCCCATCTGACTAAATCTGTATGACAGACCTCAAGTGAAAAACACCCAACTAAGTTGATTTAGTCCACAGAACCAAGAGAGATGGTCTCTTTATTCTTGATTCTCTTTATAACTTGGTGTTTTAAGACACTTATTTGCGGGTGGTTTTATAAGGTAGCAACAGAGGAGGCTAAATCTGTATGACAGACCTCAAGTGAAAAACACCCAGCTAAGTTCATTTAGCCCACAGAACCAAGAGAGATAATAACTTGGTGTTTTAAGACACTTATTAGCGGGTGGTTTTATAAGGTAGCAACAGAGGAGGAGAACATTTTTAAATACTTTTTAAAAAGTGGGATGACAAAACCTCAGTTTCTGTGGTCCTTGATCTGGTAAAAGATTCTGCAAAGGATTGCTTTTTTGTTCAATCATTTATTTAATCACTCATTCATTCATCCAGCGTACGCATAATGAAGAACACCTCTGTATAAGGCACTGTGCCAGAGGCCAAGGGTCAGAGCACAGTGGATGCAAAAACTGTATTTCATCAAAGGCATTATTCATATGTTACATAAAAGGGGCACGATTACTTGAATTTGGATGGGCCAAGTTACTAGGATGTGAATATATTCATTCTGGGGTGCAAGGTCATGGAAGAAAATGGGAATAATATGATCAAAGCAAGGCCACTGAAGGGAGACAGCATCGAGGAGGCAAGGGAAACAGGAGAAAGCCCTCCATTTTGATTAGAAAGTGAGGGGCCTCCAGGAGAATGGTGGGCCATAGGGCTGGCTGGGAAGGTCTCAACAGGTGGCAGTTCTCTGAGCCACACCGTCAATATGTCCCTGAAGACCAAGGTCAATGTGATATACGCTCTCTGCCACAGACCAGTTACTGACTGTTGCCAGGTGCAAGCTCCTTGCTTTGCTGAGAGACTAAAGAATTCGAGAACCAAGTCTAAATAAATCTCCGAGGGATTAAAACGGCACATCTCTCAGTGCATAGAGTGCGGCCCCCGTTGCATGTTTGAGCTGTAGCACCATCCACACGTTCACCACCCATTACTATTGATGATGGGCCCGTGAAGATGCTATTAGGTGAGAGAGCATGATAATAGCTCAGAGCTAATGGGTGAAAGAATCAATCCCATTTCAGCCGCTAGGGAAAGGCTGAAGTTGGAACGGAACAAGGGTCACACACACTGACCAAGTCCTAATGGCACCTGTGTCTGATTAGTGCTGCGCATGGCTTAGTGCTTGGCTGAGAGTGAGATCAAACCTCGGATCCCCAAGTAGCTGCCTGTTCCCCAGGGAAGGGATTTGCTGACCACCACGGCTGCTGTGCCCTTTGAAAATCCTGACTGGTAGCCCTCGTGCCTGCTTCATCACCCAGGACTGGACTTTTTCCAGGTCTTAGCTGCCTCCGATTCATACCTGCCTCTGATTTAAGATGCAATGATGGCACTGGAAAGGTGGTGTCCACTACACTGGCCACATTTGTGGAATCCCCACCTTCCTAAGTACCCCAAAGTGTCTGAAACCCCATGGATCACAGCCTAGTGATCACATACTTTTTGCCTTCAGTAATGTTAACTTTTTTCAGGGGGAAATGCTGAGATAACAACAACAACAAAAACACTTGCTTTTCTTCCTTGCCCAAAATGACAGCAGGTTTTCTGGGTTATGCCAGCTCACTGAGCTGTCAAAGACACGAGAGAAATCGAATGTTTTTCATGGATGGTGTGCCACACACTTACACACACACACACACACACACACACACACACACACACACACACACAATTCTTTCAATCTCCATACAGTAAGAGCAGTAAAATATGGAGGGCAGGGAGAGGAGAATTTTTTATAAGCCCTCACTCATTCTTCCTCCAGGTTGAATCTGTGAGCTTTGAAAATCCAGCTGAGCCCTGATTCTTGTCTGCATCACGCTGAGTAAAATGTGCGGCAATCAGAATTCAGTAAGAAACTTGGCTGAGTGGGCAAAAAGGAGACTGGGCCACACCTGATGTTCCCCTGCTCTCCTGTCTCAGCAGGTCAATGAGCCGTGCAGTGATCGGCAGGGCCATAGAGTGACCCCTCCCCCAGCATCTGCACTATAATGTGAATGTCTTATTTGGGGAGCTTTCTTGAATTTTAGGCAGGTGAGTGATAGCCCTCTCACATCTGGAGCTCACATCAAATGTTTCCTGACTGATTGAGGTCTTCTCTCCTTCTATGGGCTCCCTGGAGGAATAAATCCAGTTGAAAAGAACAACACACACTTTCTACTTAATGAGACATGTTTCTTATAAAACTAGAAATCTTTATTACATACTTAAGTATAGGCATTGATTTGAATTAGCATAAATGCCATACTTAACCGGGCTGCTTATTTCAAGCTCTGATACATGTACACGGAGGTGTTATCAGATACTTTGCTCACTGAGACTTAACTTTCTGGAGGGGTTATTTAAACCAACGGGTCTTTACCTTATGGATGGATATTCCTGGACATTTTTTTTTAGAATCTCTTGAAAGTTACCAGCCCCCACCCTGTAAAAATGCATCCAAAAACAACATGTTGGTACACTTTGAAAGTACATACGGATTTCCTGAAGTCGTTCGCGAGCCTCTCTCCTCTCCCCATCCCCAGGGTCTACGGACCCAGGTGGAGAACCACTGACTTGGTCCTCACCCCCAGTCCTAGCTTAGAATCTCTGCTCCCCTCCCCTTGCGTTTCTGTAACATTGGCGTGAGAGCAAAGTCCCTTCCCCGGCTCAAATACCGTTTCCAGTCCTCTGATTTAGCAATGTTTGGCATCAACAGCTCACGTACATTTTCCTTTCTCATGGTTTCAACTGCCCTAGCAAATATTTCTTCCAATTTAATAAAGGATGAGTCTTCATGTTCCTTCCCTCGGACCTGAAACCTATTTTATTTTGTTCACCTTGTAGCCAAGAAAAGAGAAAATTGCTAAAAAGTAACAAGGTCTTGCTAATCTTCACCAAAAAACAAAAACAAAAAAAAACCCATGATTTTCTTTCCTTTTGTTAGGCGGGGTTAATTTTTCCTTCTCTTTTGACAAACATATTTCAAGTCCCTACTCCTTCCTAATCTACAGCCTGAACTATGGGTATCCATGCTTACTCTTTCTTTTGGAAGACTCCCCTGTGACATAAGCTCTGTTGCTTTTGGTGTAGGGCTACACCACCACCATCTTTGAAAAAACACACAATATCCCTTTACACAGACTAGAGAGAGGGTGTTACACAGATACTAACAATGGCAAACAGATATGCTCTCTTTGTTAGTCCTAAATCCTCAAATCTGATGTCTGAAGAGGTTATTCGGGCTGTTCATATTTGGACAAGGCAAAAGTGAAACTCAGAGCATTCGTTTCCTCGTCTGTAGAAATAAAGCTGCTGATTACAATACTAACCTTGCAGGGTTGCCATGAGGATGAAAGGACACAATGCGTAGAAAGTCCCCGGCCCAGCACCGGTCATACACCAGCTAATAGAAACTGTTGAATGGGTGCAAGCAAGGGAAACTACAGAACCATGGACAGCTCCCTTTGGTGAGCCATGTTGGAGGCTTTCCCAGACCAACTGACAGTTGTCTCAAGGCAGCCTTACTCCATGGAGGACTACCTGGTGCTGAAATGGACAGTGGCCCTTAGACAACCTCTGGCTTTCTGTGACAAGGATATCATCCTCTCCTCCATCTCTATCTGAAGGTGCATTACACCAGGCAAAGGGATCTAAGTGCTCTGCGGTCTTGCAGGATTAGACACTTAGGTTTCCTTTCCGTGTCCTGTGGCCAAGTCCCCAGCTGGCCATTCTCCTTAGATCCTTCTTCCCTTCAGGTGAGTACAGGACTCTCTGTTCTGACTCCATCCCTAAAGACTGTGTTTCTTGACGAACATCATTTCTCAGGGAAAATCATCGGGCCCCCTCCCTCTACCTTCCTTGGCCTGATTTGTGGATTTCAGGGCAATTTTCTACTACATTTAGAACAGCCAGTGCCTACAAGGGAAAATACCAGCCAAGACACGATCTTTCTAAATAAAAACACTGATTAGTGTTAGCAGGCTTCATTGTCACAATGGGGCAGGAGCTATGAGGGGGGACGAGCAAACATGTGGACATGCTCTTTGATGACAGTCATCAGCTGCTTGAGCTCCTGTCATGTGCTCGTCCACGCGGCTGCCCATGTAAGAGCATGTGCATCTACGCCCCATTCCCCACCCCTTCTCCAAAGACAGGGTTCTGACCCCTCCGTGCCATTACCACTTGATGGCAATACTGGTGGGCTCCGTCATTTTGCTCCAATGGTCCCTGATTGTAAGTGACTCTAAACACTTCTGTTTCCAGCTACTCTGCCTTCTACCAAACGAGTTCTGTTTATTGTTAAAAGTTTATCATTCATCAACTTTTCCCTAAGACAGGTCTTGTGACTACTATTTCCCTGAACAATAGTAAATAGCCTCATGTCTGATTTTCCATCTTTTTCCCACCTTCAACCCAAAGCCCTTGAAGAAATGCTGGGGCAAGTGGTGAAGAATTAACATCACTTCAGCCAAGCAGAGTCCAGAGCCTACATGGGGCTGAATTTTCCAACTAACTCTTTCTTCCACCCCTGACCAAGGGAAGTTCGATGGAATAATAGCAAACTCACTCAGAGAGCAAGAGTCATGATGTGGTTCACCTCAGAGAAAGAGTGTGTCCCCTGAGGGAAGTCGGCCAGGCCTCTGCCTGAGGCCGAGCTGCCAGGATACCGGAGCTCTCAAATTATACCTCTTGGTTTTCCAGATGCTGCATCTATAGGGGAGGCCTGGCCACTTGCAGAGTCAGAATGAGTGACAGCAGTGAGTGGCAGGAGTTTCAGGTTAGTCTCCCAGAAAGAGAGGTTCAGGTCATGCCTCACTAGCCCCCCAACAAGGATGAACTGGGAGGAAGTTCTTCACAGATGCTTCATTACTCTGGCAGCGAAGTGCCCGCAAAACGCTAAACCCGAGGACAGATAAAGACCAAGCACTCTTACCCAGATGACCCCGCACCAGCTTCCCTGACAGTTAGCTCATTCATTCCCCATCGGGGCTTGGTGAGGACGGCATGGCAGGATGACCAAGGCCGTTTTACAGATGACACTGAAGCTCAGGGGATTTAGACAAATTGTTCTTGGTGAAAGGCTGAGGAGTTTCAGTGAAGCCAAGATCTGAGTTTTGATTCCCCAAACCCTGGTTAGTGCTTCTGCTTCTTAGAACAGGTCGCCTCTTTAGGAAAATCTCCGAAGGATTCCAACCATTTGCCCAAGGGGCATAGTATGGTATGGAACCTGGAAGAAAGAGGGCTGTCTCTGTACCACTGCACTCTTGATGGCAAGGCCATGAACGAGAATACAGAGGAGGCCCAGTTTAGAGTAACGGGGATGAGGATGGGAGAGGTGGGGAGGCAGGAGGTGGAGGGAGGGAGAGGGGAGCTTGGGAAATACCCTTCCCTTATGTCAGGAGCTCTGCTTCCCAATCCACAGTGTGGGGAGATGCTACTTGTCTCTTTCCAGCCACATAGAGATGCAAGAACCACCGAGTGAAATCATAGATGAGAAAGTCATCGGGAAGATGGCAAGAAGCTCAGAGGATTATGAGTCTTCTGCTTCTCAGAACCCAAACACAAGTAAAGCTAAAATAAAACAGCTTTTTTTTTTCTTAGCCTTTTACTTTTGTGAAAGAGATAAATGTCAAAGAAGTAAAGCTTACATCAGTCAGATTATATATAAAATTTCCCCTGGGAGTCTACATGTCAGCAGAGGTTCAGCTCAGCCTCCCGTATGCTCCCAGTTGGAGTCCTACATAATGAGAATTACTCATAATGAGGTAATGAGGCCCTAGCAGACCATGATGGTCCTGCATCACTGGAAGCAGTCCTTAGATTTTACACAGCAGATTTCACTGTACTGTAAGTATCTGGACATTAGTCATCCGTGTGTAGTATAGATGGAAGTCCTCTTTTAACATAATATTACACTTTTCTAATTATTCTGAAAGATGGGAATTTTATTTATTGCTGAAAAATTATTTGAGTTTGCCACTGAATTTTTTTAAATATATTTTCATTGGTTTCAGAGAGGAAAAGAGAGGGAGAGAGAGAGACAGAAACACCAATGATGAGAGAGAATCATTGACCGGCTGCCTCCTGCACGCCCCCCTACTGGGGATCGAGCCTGCAACCCAGGCATATGCTCTTGACCGGAATCGAACCTGGGACCCTTCAGTCCACAGGCTGACACTCTATCCACTGAGCCAAACCAGCCAGAGCGCCACTGACTTTTTAAAGGGGGGGAGGTTATAATGGGAGTAAAACTTCCATTTTCCCTGAGTTTTAACTTGTGTTTCATATCATATGGGTCACCATAGACAATGCTTTAATAATATGGAATGTGGGGAGTCTCACCTAATGATAGGCATCCAGGAAAAAAAGAGAAGAACAGAAAAGAAGGGAAAGTGTGTGTGTGTGTGTGTGTGTGTGTGTGTGTGAGAGAGAGAGAGAGAGAGAGAGAGAGAGAGCGCGAGAGCCAACTGCAATGCATCTTCCAGTAAATCCCATTATCATCAAGTTCCCACCTGTGAGTGAAAGGATTTCTAAGCCCCTCCCCCTCCCCCCAGAGAGTCTACGGGGCTTGATCCAATTCTCGCAAAGCAAAAGCCTACATATATCTAATAGCTTCCCAGCCACGCCAATTCCAATCTAAAGGAGTCTTCCCGAAGCAAAGGCAGGGCAAGTAGCTGACAAGACCAAACTGCACTGAGTGCAATGCTGTCTAGTGCAATTCTCCAGGTAATATTTCTTAGCTTTTCAGATGCTTCTCATTTCAGCTCGAACCTATTGATCTCCTGCCAGAGCACCTGGGCAGCTATGTGGGCTGTGGACAGAGGTGTTCTGGTCAGTGCCGTGTATTAACTACCCTTCAGCCAAACAAGGGGTCCTTTTCTTTCTCACCTCTCTGGTTTCCCCCTTCCCTTGTCATGAGAACAGATGTACACCTGGAGGTGTGTCTTACATTTCTGGGGAAGTGACTCTTGCCCTAAATAACCTTGCGATAGTCTAAATGTTTGTGTTCCCTCCTGCCTAAATGAATATGTTGAAACCTAACTCCCAAGGTGATGGTATTAGGAGGTGGGGTCTTTGGGAGGTGACTCGGCCATGTGGGTAGCTGCCCAAGAAAACTCCTCTTCCTGCCTCCAAGTGAAATATTATAGACAGTCCTGAAAGCCCAGAACCCAAATCTGAAAGATTTAGAGAAGTCCAGCCAGGTTCATTCTTTCACAACTGTCACGTATAAGAAAAATCTTGTCTAACTTAAGCCCAGCTTGCTGCATGCTGAGCTTGTTCCCTTGAATTCTGTACTTGAGGAGCAGACACATGGTGACCCCATTAGTAATGACAAGCACAGTGGGTTAAAGGTGAGAAGATGAATTTTCGTCTTTACTCTGCTGCTGTGAGTGGTACCTGATGCAAATCTCTTCATGTTTCTATGCTTCTCTTAGCCTCTGTTTCACCAGAATAAAATTATTGCTTTTTAAGTGGTCTATGAAAAAGAAATCACATTTATCAAGGGGAAGAATTTTTGATGACATCATAAAATATAAAATTTCTCAAGGCATGCTTGAAGATAATCACTAAATATTTCCTCCCACCAAGCCATTTATTTAACACTATGGGCCTGGTGCACAAAATTCGTGCAAGAGTAGGCCTTCCTTCCCCCGGCTGCCGGCACCCAGCTTTCTTCTGGCACCCGGGACTCAGGCTTCCCTCGCAGCCCCGGCTTCATCCAGAGGGTCATCTGGAAAGACGTCCAGTCTAATTAGCATATTATGCTTTTATTATTATAGATGGTCTAGCCCTACTTCACTTGGTTTTTCCTCATAAGCTTTGTTTCCAGCTTTCTGAAATGTTCTCTGCTCCACACCAAGATGAATGTATTGTAAATTAACTTCTTTTTAGTATCATTTCTAAGGAAATCCATCTTAGCCGTTTAAAGCATTCCTGGGTGTTTTTGCCCTAAACACTGTCTCAGAGCACTTAAGCTACTTGTGATTTCCTCTTCAATTCAGTTACAACCAATTCTCTTACATTTGCTTCCTTTGAGTATGACTTGATTTTCCCCTTCAGCCCTGAAGGATATTTTCACTCATTTCTTTCAGTATTTGAAAAAATATACTGTCCCACTTTCTTCTTGCCTCTGTTGTTTCATATGAGAAATCTACTGACATTTTATTTGTTTTGTTCCTGTAAGTAAGACATCATTCTCTAGGCCCTTTCAAGATTGTTCCTTTATCTTGTTTTCAAAAGTATAACTATCATGCATCCTACCATGGATTTCTTTGGATTGTGGTTTACTCAGCTTCTTGAATCTACAGGGTTATGTCTCTTGCCAAAATTGGGATGTTTTCCACCATTATTTCTTTGAGTGCTTTCTCAGACCCAGTCTCTTCCTCCTCTTCTTCTGAGGACATGAACGTTAGCTATTTTATCGCAGTTGCGTAGGTTCTGTTTGCTTGTTTTCAGTCTATTTGCTCTGCTGTTCTATTTATATCTATTGTTCTATCTTCCAGTTCACTGATTCTTTCATCTGTCCCCTCCATTCTGCTGTTGAGCCCATCCACTAAGCTCTTTTTTTCTGTGTGTTGTTTTTTGTTTGTTTGTTTTTTCATTTTCCTTTTGGATCTTCTTTATATCTTCTGTTTCTTTGCTGAGACTTATAATTTTTTTTCATTAGTTTTAAGTATGTTCCTAATTGCTCACTGAAGCATTTTTTATCATGGCTGTTTTAAAACCTTGGTCAGATAATGCTAACGCCTCTGTCATTTCAATGCTTGGCATCCATTGTCTTTTATCACTCAGTTTGCAAACTTCCTGGATCTTGGTATGACAAGTTACTGTCTTTTGAAACCTGGACATGTTTGTATTACATTACAAGACTCTCTTTACCTGGCTTTCTCTGATACTTTTTTTTCATTAGTTTTAAGTATGTTCCTAATTGCTCACTGAAGCATTTTTTATCATGGCTGTTTTAAAACCTTGGTCAGATAATGCTAACGCCTCTGTCATTTCAATGCTTGGCATCCATTGTCTTTTATCACTCAGTTTGCGAACTTCCTGGATCTTCGTATGACAAGTTACTGTCTTTTGAAACCTGGACATGCTTGTATTACATTACAAGACTCTGGCTCTTATTGAAACCTTCTGCTTTACCTGGCTTTCTCTGATATCCATTCCAGCAGGGGAAGGAGTGGTGCCGGCTTGTTTCTTCCAGATAGAGGTCAAAGCAGGCTTCCCACTCAGCCTTTGTTGACACTCAAAGTGGTGAGAGTGAGGGGGCTCCTTGTTACTAAAAGGTGATGGCAGGAGCTCAGGCTCTCTACAAGGTTCCCCCTCAACCCCATGGCTGCATGGCCTCACTACAGTGGGGTGACGGTGAAAGTCCGGACTCTCTGCTAGACCTCCTCTTTACTGGCACCACTTTAGCAGGGAAGGAAGGGGAGCCTCGTTACTGCCAGGTGGAGGTGGGAGTCCAAACTCGCAAGTTCCCCAAGAGGTCTCCGCTGATACCATGGCTGCAGAGGGGAGGAGGGGGGAGAGCTGGTCACTGGGTCACAGGGACGAAAGTTCCAGTCCTCTACTTGGCTTTATCTGACACCACCCCTCACGAGGCTTGTAGTCCAGGCTACTCACTTGGCCTGTGTTGGCATGTGGGGGGGCGGGGGGACACCATAGTTTTTCTATGGTGATTGGCTGGAATATAGATTTATTCTGTCTTGCGAGGCTGTCCCTTTCCTAGTATTTTGGCCAGAGAGAGCTGGCTTTTGTTGAAACTTTGTGCTTATTGGTATTTCTGGGTTGCTAAATTCTTCAATTCCAAGCCTTGGATCTATGACATATATGACATATAAAGAAAACGCAGGGAACTCGCGACTGTGTTGTTCCTTGGGTCCCAAGATCCCTAACCAACCTGCCCCCTCTCCACTTTTCAGTCTTCTTATGCTTGTGTTACATATAGTATCCAGGTTTTTAGTTGTATTTTTACTTGAAATCTGCTTTTTAAATATCGTCAATAAATGCACATTTTAAAGATGCATTGTGGGTGATTTCCACCTCGGGAAAGTTGGAGTAGACATACTTTCCCCTGTTACTCCTGGTGCTAGGTCATACGCCGAAGCCCCAGAGTTGTGAGGAAATGGCTAGATGGTGCGGCTATGAACTTTCCCTTTATCATACTGATTGGCATTAACTACCTTATAGCTTAATTTATTTTAATCTAAAGCCTAATGGAAGAACATTTTATGTCTTAGTTAAACACCTCCAAGTCAATCAGAGTGACAAACCTTCTAGATTAGACCTCAGTTTCCCCGTCTGTGAAATGGGAGTCACATTGCTGCTCTGTTTAACTCACAGGTTTGTGAAGATCAATTGGGACGGCTAACGGGAACACAACTGAGAAAGTACAGTGCGCTGTGCAAACTCGCTGCGCTCTTCTCTGCAAGCAGTCCTTGGGCTCCTTCCCCCCGGGGGCTGTGTCTGCAGAAGGGAGAAGACTGGCCCAAGGCCAACATGGGCTTTACCTTGAAAGAGAATTCAACAGGAGTGGCCAGGGCAGAGTTCTGAATGCTGGCCTCAGAGGGGCCAGGAAGCTAAGAGACGCACTGAGGGCTGTGCTGGCACTGTCCAGCATCTTCAGCCCCTGCCAGGGAAAGCCTTGGTGCGATGACTGCCTCTGACCCACACCAAGCCCCTGTGGCCAACCATCAGGTGCTTTTGCCCTACCACCTACAGCTAAGCATGTCCCAGGCAGAGCAGAATGACCCCAAGAGGGGTGGATCCGCTGAGCCTCACGACAGGCACAGCCTTTTATTGTGTCTCCGAGTCCCTACCCCCATTTGGGACAAGGTGAGGCAGGCACATCAGCAGCATTCACCTCCATACAGCAGAGGGCAGTGGTGCCCTCATCGAGGTCCACACCCAAGCTGGTTTGCAGGGGCGGAGTGAGTCCTGTGGGTGTGTGCACAGGGCAGCAGCTCGGGAACTTGGCCCTGGCCTTCTCACACTTGGGATCAGTCCTGCCAATCCTCCTCCTGCCCAACCCTAGTGACCTCCTCCCCACTCCAGCCCAAACACACATACACAGACACACAGGCATAGACACATACACACATAATTATATATATATCGATATCTATCCATATAGATACAGATACACACACACACACACACACACACACACACACACACACACAGCGGAAATTTTCCAAATTAATCCCTACAAAATACTGCAGCTTAAGCCATTTAACATCTATATTGAACCAAACAAGAAAGAAGTATTGTTAAAGACAGGGAAACCTGTAGGTTTGTTTTTGGTTTTTTGTTGTGAGGAGTGGCCCGGGAAGAGTTCTGAATGCTGGCCTCAGAGGGGCCAGGAAGCTAAGAGACGCACTGAGGGCTTTGCTGGCACTGTCCAGCATCTTCAGCCCCTGCCAGGGAAAGCCTTGGTGCGATGACTGCCTCTGACCCACACCAAGCCCCTGTGGCCAACCATCAGGTGCTTTTGCCCTACCACCTACAGCTCAGCATGTCCCAGGCAGAGCAGAATGACCCCAAGAGGGGTGGATCCGCTGAGCCTCACGACAGGCACAGCCTTTTATTGTGTCTCCGAGTCCCTACCCCCATTTGGGACAAGGTGAGGCAGGCACATCAGCAGCATTCACCTCCATACAGCAGAGGGCAGTGGTGCCCTCATCGAGGTCCACACCCAAGCTGGTTTGCAGGGGCGGAGTGAGTCCTGTGGGTGTGTGCACAGGGCAGCAGCTCGGGAACTTGGCCCTGGCCTTCTCACACTTGGGATCAGTCCTGCCAATCCTCCTCCTGCCCAACCCTAGTCACCTCCTCCCCACTCCAGCCCAAACACACACAGACACACAGGCATAAACACATACACACATAATTATATATATCGATAACTATCTATATAGATAGATACAGATACACACACACACACACACACACACACACACACACACACACACAGCGGAAATTTTCCAAATTAATCCCTACAAAATACTGCAGCTTAAGCCATTTAACATCTATATTGAACCAAACAAGAAAGGAGTGTTGTTTAAGGCAGGGAAACCTGTAGGTTTGTTTTTGGTTTTTTGTTGTGGTAGTTGTTTTGTTAATATTCACCCGAGGATATTTTTTCCATTTATTTTTAGAGCAAGTGGAAGGGAGGGAAGGAGGGAAAAGATCAGTCCTGCCAATCCTCCTCCTGCCCAACCCTAGTGACCTCCTCCCCACTCCAGCCCAAACACACATACACAGACACACAGGCATAGACACATACACACATAATTATATATATATCGATATCTATCCATATAGATACAGATACACACACACACACACACACACACACACACACACACACACAGCGGAAATTTTCCAAATTAATCCCTACAAAATACTGCAGCTTAAGCCATTTAACATCTATATTGAACCAAACAAGAAAG